>NW_020954572.1:26706444-26759460 GCF_900497805.2 Vombatus ursinus | reverse complement strand
AAAGGAAAGGAAAGGAAAGGAAAGGAAAGGAAAGGAAAGGAAAGATCTGTACAATGGGATAGGTACATAAGGGTATATGACTGTAACATGCACAGGGGACTAGATGATTAAATTTTCAAATAGATTTGTTCTCTTTAGAGAACTATCTTCTCTTGAGAATGGACTCTTCTCTTGTGGTTTTTGAATTTATTATGTTATCAAATCTGAATCACACTTGCATTCCCTAATAGAAAATGGCTAGGATATGGAACTGAACTATATAGGATATGATGAATGATGTACTAAGGTAAAAGGATAAGAATAATTTTTTAATATATTTCCCAAGTACAGCCAAAAATGCATTCTGTTTATGGGCAGAAACATTTAAGAATATAATGTCTGTCAAGTCATCCTGCGCTTGCATCTGAACTGTAAAAGGAAACTAATGCCTTTAGCAACTGATTATGGCTTTTTAAGTACCACTTTCCTTGCATAATGCTACAATAAAAAGAAAACATCCAAATGAGATAACAGTACTTTGCCAGAGACTGTGGGAAAAAATGTTTAACTCTCTGGTTGTGGTTTACATCCAGCCAGCTACCTGTCATGGAAGTATTTGGCCTTTTCAGGGTAAGGCCTGTGTTTTATTCATCTTTGCATCCTCCTTGCCCAGAAAAAGAAATACTTTGATTTGACAAATATTTATTAATCACTTGATATGTGTAAAAAATTGTCCTAGGCAATGGGAATATAAAGATAAAACCCCTGCTCTCAGTAAGCTTACAATCAACTTTTCCACTCTCTGACACCCTTAATCATGAACTATGATTTCATCAGTTTTGAGTACTCCTGGTGAGGAAACTCCCTCCATTAATGCATATCAGCAAAGTGATCAGAACCTTATCATCTTAGAAAGTTGCCTGGGTACTATAAGAAATGATGAAGGGGATGGTTTCAGAAAAACCTGAGAAGACTTATATGAACTGATAAAAAGTGAAGTGAGCAGAAGCAGGAGAACATTGTACACAGTAACAGCAATATTGTAATGATATCCAACTGTGAAAGACTTAGTTACTGTGATCAAAACTATGATCCACAACAATTCTAAAGAACTCACAATGAAAAACACTATCTACCTCCAGAGAGAGAACTGATGAATTCTGAGTTCAGATTGAAGTATATTTTTCCAGTTTCTTTTTCTTGTTTTTTTTTAACATGACTAAAATGGAAATATGTTTTATATTGCTTGCTTTCTCAATGGGTGGGGAAGGGACTGGAGGAAGGGAGAGAATTTGGAACTGAATGTAAAAGTTAAAAAAAAGAAAGAAATAAAGTTGCCTGGGGCACTGAGAAGTTAAGGGAGTTGCCCAGAGTTACACAACCAGCTAGTAGAGGAGACATGAACTTCTTCCTGACTCAGCAGCCAGCTCCTAATCTATTATTGCACAATGCCACACACCCTCTCACAACCAACAGTAAGAAATTTTTTATTTAAATATATTTATTTATATGCACATATATTATAGTATATATATGTATGTGCATGTGTATATTCAAGAAAAGAAACATATCCAAAATATAGATAGGTATATCTTTATCTTGAATATATGCATATCTTGTAAATATTATCCCTTTACAGTAGTTGCTAAGAGAATATGTGGCATAAGTAAATAGATATATATGTGTATATGTTCATACATGTAGTTATATGTATATATATAACATATGTGTGTGTGTGTGTGTGTAAGTTAAATGAGAAGAGAATAAAAGGGTGCCCTCCAAAAAAAATTGAGAAATTTGAGGAGGGAGACATCATTTTCAGCTGAGGGGATAAAATGGGTCTTCAAGGAAGAGATGGTACCTAGGCTGAGAGAGAGCCTTTATGGAAAATAAGGAATCCACCAAGTATAAATAAGGAAAGAATGCATTCAAGGCAAGGTGGGCAGAAGATGACATGTAAGAATGTATAGATGTAGAAGAAGGAAGTTGCTTGGGAGATGTTTGTTGACATAACTGAACTGGGCTGATATTTTAAGTTCGTTTCATTTCCATTTGCCAAGTAGATATTCAATTAATGTTTGCTTTTGGCTAAGAGGAGAACAAGGCATTCATTCAACAAAGCATTGATAATTCTCTTTCTCTTAGAGAGAGTGAATATGCTTTCTATTTTTATTTGCAAACCCTTGCTCAAAAAGGACACAGTTAGAGTAAGTCTGTTTAAAAAAAGCCTTCACTAAGTTTTTAATTATCAACTTCCGGTCCTTTCATGATGTGGTTGAACACAATTGGGGAAGTAACAGAATAGAGCAAAGGGTCTGAAATATAGCCTAAGGGCTGCTCATCTTGTTAATCAAGGTCATTTAAGTCAAGCTGCAGAGTATTTCCATGGTTATTGTCTTGGAATCTCTGGGAATCACAGACACCATTGGACACAGTTTTGACAGTAAAGGTTATTTTGGAATCCATATCCAACCTTTTATTCTCTTTCCATATCTAGGATCCTAGAAAAGATCAGAATCAGAACTGGAGGGAACTTCACTGGGTCTACATAGTATAGCAGAAAGAATTCATGTATTAGATGACCTATGTTCATTCATATCTCATCTTTGCCCCATACTACCTCTGTGACCCTAGGCAAGATACTTTGCCTTCCTATATCTTGGTCTCTTACCTGCAAAATGGAGAAGTTGGACTATATGACCTCTGAGATCCAAAGCCCACATTAGAAGGTTGTTATCTTCATTTTGTGGAGGAGACAACAGAGGCCCGTAAAGGTAAAGTTTCTTGAGTAAGTTCTCATAGCTAGTGAATGTCAGAGGTTTCATCTTGTTCGATACCTAGCATAATATTGATGCACTTCCCTATACTGAGAAAATTCACACTTGCTGATAGGAACAATTTTTGATAATACAGTCTCAGCATGCAAGTTTCCCGTCTGGTTTAATTGCAAATGCATTCAGCTAAGAACAGCTCATCTGCTAGGAATATGATCCACATATTATTCATTAAGGCCTTGTACTAGAAAAGATTTTAAAATTCTAACAATTTGACAACGTTGTTGGTATAGAGATACTGGAAAGTTTAGGATATTTGATGGACAAAGGAAAATACTCAAGAATTCACTCCATGGCTTAGGTATTATCTTATGAGGTTACAAAGGAACAGATTACTAGAACCAGAAATGAAAGGGACTAGATTAACTAGTCCAAACATTTCATTTAATAGATGTGGAAATGGAGATAGAAAAAGATGAAATGACTTATGCAATGTTATAAAGGCCAGAAAAAGTTTGGAGAATCATGGTTTGAGTTCCAGTTCTGTCACTTTCAAGATTGAATTACTTACCCCAAGAAGGATGGCCAAACTTGCATCATCCCAAAACATTAGGTAGTGTTTCTTAGGCCGGTAGTTGTTGGCTAGTGAAAACTGCTCCTTCCACCCAAAAAATATATACATACTGTGCTAATGTCTTAGAGATCAATGACTGGGGTCAGTTAACTCTTAATACCCTTATTCTTTTGGGCTATATTGGAAGTTGGTATGCTATCTATGACTATGTGGAACCAAAATCTATTTGTTTGTGATATGGCCCCTTAAAAATACAAAAATGAATGTTTCCACATGTTGTTATGACACACAACATCCTTTCATTCAGTTTAGCTCAACAAACATTTACTAAATTTCTACTGTGTAAGATACTATGCTAGGTGTTGGAATACAAAGACAAAAATGGAACAGGGATCCTATTCTCAAGGAGGTTATACTCTATTGAGTTTATATACATGTATTCTATGACTAAATTGAAGGGCACTAATCACCATCCTTGCTTTACCACATTCCCATCCTACTCTCTCTGCTATGAAGTTTTGCTTATGCTATTCTGAGTTTCTGAAAGAGTTAGCCCTTCTACCTGTCCCTGGTTCCTGAAAACCTTGTCTTCCTTCACAACTCAGGTACCACCTACTCTATCAAGCTTTTTCTAGTCAGTCAAGCAACAAGCACTTATTAAGCATCAACAATGTTCCAGGCATTGTGTTAAGTGCTCAGAATATAAAGAAAAGAAAAAATGATCCCTGTTGTCAAGGAGCTCACAGTCTAATAAGACAACATAAAAACGACTGAGTCCAAACAAAATGTATACAGGATAAAAAGTGGACTCTTCCTCTTCAAGTTTCTCATAGCATTTTGTCCAGACCTTGAACTTACCACATTATCCCTTATAATAAAGTTACTTGTGTAATTTATATTCATTCTCCCTTCCCCCTCTTCACCTGCAGTTATGTTATAAACTCTTTAAAGAGAGGATCATATCATCATATATCATATCATTTTGAATCCTCAATACAAAGCACTGTGCCTTGCACATAACGGTGTTTAATACATGTTGGGTGAATTGACTTGAATGCTCTATCAACTAGAAATGTAAAAAATTAATAATACAAATATTCATCATCTTTTGATCTCTAGTATTAGAAGAATCTGCATATTTGTTATTCATGACCTACAAGTAGGGAACTACAGATAAAAGATTTAGATAGTGACCAAGCACTCATGAATCTCCTGCTTTTAGAAGATGTCTACAATGGACATCGTCCCTCTAGTCACTTTGTTTCCCAGTTCAGAAATGAGAGCAGTGATACTTAAACAATTGCTGGAAGTCTCAGAATTCAAATTAACATTACTGAACAAGGAACTTTCCTTCATTTGGACACGGTTCAAAAGAATCCAAGACTTGCATGGTACTTGAAGAAAAGTGAGGCAATATCATTAATGTCAGTAGCTTCTGAAGGAAATAATCCAACTACGTATGAATCATTCTTCCACCACATGTGGATACTAACTTACGTAAGGTCCCTTAAAACTCAGAACATATGTCATAGTATTTCCAAATAATCAGGCAAAAAATTCCTTTAAATTGCAATGAGAGAGAGAGAGAGAGACAGAGAGAGAGGGAGAGAGAGACAGAGAGAGGAAGACAGACACACAAAGAGAGACAGAGAGAATGAGAAAAAGGGACTAAAGAGAAAGGAATGAGAGAGAGAGACAGACAGAGAGAGAGAGAAAGAGAGAGAGAAAAGAGAGAGAGCAGCTTTGCAGTAAAAGAATCAAGGCCTTAACTAGGCTGTTGATTCTATTTATAAAATTTAAATCTATGAACAATGACAGAAAGTGTTAACTAGTAGCATCCTTTCAATAACTTTGCAAGTTAAGTTGATCAAATGTCAGGCTTAAATGAAGCAAGGACTCTAAGAGATCTTGTAATGGCATAGGTTTCATTATGGTACCCATTATTAAGAGCACAACAGTGCTTCTGCTTAGAGTTATCTTTATAATTTGCTTCTGGATAGAAGTATAGTCTCTCTATATAATAATCTCAGAACACTGATGGTCATAAAAATCTTCAAGTTTATCCCAAAGTAGCAATTCTAAGCACTGGTCTATTAGGTCTTAGTGGGGAGGCTGTACTTAATTGCTTATCAAAATACTTGATTATCACCTGCCTCTAGTTCATAAGATCATAGATTTAGAACTTAAAAGAACCTTAGATTCATATAGTCTAAAACCTTAATTTTTTCAGGTGAGGAAACTGAGAAGTTACATGATTTCCCCAAACCCTGTGTATACAGTCAATAGCAGGGCCAGAATTTAAGACCAAGTCCTCTTCACTTGAAAGCTAATACTCTTTCCAACACACCATACTTCCTTACTAGGCAATTAACAGGATCCATCCTCAGATACGTGAATGAATTGGACTTAAGTGATGCAGAGCTGCACAAAGTTATCAGCCTCACTCTCTCTTCCAGAGTCATCAAAGTCAAGTGAAAAGACAAAAGTCAGGATGACTGGCAATTATTATTCAATTATTATGTACTTCATATCCACATTTATGCAGATTGTACGCACACACAGACACACACACATGTATATATCAGTTCTCAAGCAGTATATACCTGCTTATCCTCAAGATGTTCTCACTTTACTCCATGATGAGACATTGAAATAATATGTACAGCCTATAAATACATATATGCATATTTTTTAAAAGAAACTAACTCTCCTAATGTTTCCATGGCCAAAGAATTCATCACCTATGGGCCAACCTACCAAAAATGATACTCTCCATGATTGATGAGGTTAGTACTCAGACAATATACACAGTCTGCCAGGACTACACACTAAAGGAAATCCACTTCTTAGAAACTGACAGAGGTTGCAGTATGCTGTTGTTGTCTTTGAGAACTTGGGGACATTTCTAAGCCATGAAGCCTTGGAGCAGGACTTTTGTAGGAAGAAAAAATCATGAACAACACTACATTTTTTTCGTCAAAATTGGTTTTCCTGGAAGTTGCCTGAATGTTTAAATGCTTGAAATCAATATTTTTGTAATGAATACCTTGATATAAATCTTATTCATCCTTGGCAAATAGATAATAGGCTACTGGTAAGGGGGAAAATAGGTAGGAAAAAGGATGGAAGGGGGAAATGAAGAAATTAAAAGACTCGACGAATATTCTGTAATATTTCCCATCAGTGAAATCATTTTTAGAAGAATAGCTTATGGGTGAAAGAGTAAACAGCATATAGTTTGGGATATTAAAGTATTATCTGAGATAATAACTGAAAAAGATATACTCAAAGACAAGATCATTTTAATTTTCTAAGCAAAATCATAATATTTGTATCTTTTCTAATAACTTGATGAATATGAAAATGTGACATTAAATGGGACTGAGGGACTATGTTCTTGACTATATTGGACTTCCACTGAAAATTAAGCATATTATAGATTAGAGATTCCCAATGTTAAACACTCCTCATAAAAGAACCATTGGTTTGTGTATGGTAAAATATGGTAAAAGAACCGATTTTTTAAATGTACTTACTAAATTGTCTTTATGAAAATATAATCTCCTAATTAAAATGTAATTTGTTTTTATTTCCTATATGTCTGTACATGGTAAATTCTAGAGCTTATTTCTTTTTATACTGAATAGGGCTCTATGAAGATTTATTGAAGGTCAATGAATATCTGGGCCAAAAATAGTCGGGAAACCCTGTTCTAGAGAACAATAGACTAAAATTGGTTTTAAAAAAATAGGTTCTACATTAATGCATTATTGGTGGACATGTGAACTGATCCATTCTGGAGAACAATTTGGAACCATGCCCAAAGGGCTATAAAACTGTGCATGCCCTTTGATCAAGCAGTACCACTTATACCAAACAGATCATAAAAAATAGAAAAGAACCCACATATACAAAATATTCATAGCAGCTATTTTTGTGGTGGCAAAGAACTGGAAACTGAGAGGATGCCTGTCATTTGGTGAATGACTGAACAAGTGATAGGCATGATGATTTCAGAAAAACCTGAGAATACTTACATGAACAGATGATAAGTGAAGTGAGCAAAACCAGGAGAACATCGTATACGATAACAGCAACATTGTGCAATGATCAATTATGATAGATTTAATTCTTCTTAGCAATACAATGATCGAAGACAGTTCCAAAAGACTCATGATGAAAAATGCTATCCACATCCAGAGAAAGAATTATGGAGTCTGCATGCAGCTCAAAGCATATTATTTTCATTTTTTGTTGTTGTTTTTTTCTTTCTCATGGTTTTCCCCTTCTGTTCTGATTGTTCTTTCACAACATGACTAATGTGGAAATATGTTTAATATGATTGTGCATGTATAACCTATATCAGATTGCTTGCCATCTTGAGGAGGTGGGGAGGGACAGAGGGAGGGATAAAAAATTTGGAACTCGAAATCTTATCCAAGTGAATGTTGAAACTATCTTTACATGTAATTGGGAAAAAAACAAAATACTATTAAGTGAAAAAAAAGAAAAATGGGTTCTGATATTTCCTTTGTTGTTAAAATTCTTTGATTTGAAGGGTTATTCAATTATATCTGGTCTCAGTTTCTTCATTTGTAAAATGAAGATAACAGTGATTTTTGGGTTCCTCAGCACTCAGAATAAGAATGTTGTATTATTCTCTTTTTTTAAACCAACACTATCTTAATACAATTCACAAGTGAATTCCCATGAGATAGATGATGCTATATAATGCTATTTGTTGGTGCCCTCAAGCATCTCTTGGAGGAAAGCATTGAATATATCAGAGATACAGGTAAACTGTTGGACCATTTCCTACAGTTGGTATTAAGTCACAGTGGAGAAACAACTTAAGTATATGGTTTTCAGTAATGACTAGGTCAAAATGCAGTAGGAAGGAGATGAATGGCATGGCTGAAACCAGTGTTTGTGCAGATAGACATAATATTTGTAATAAAACATGTCCTCCTTCATTACAGAAGAAAGCACAAGAAGAAATGTGATGGAATCTTCAAGGCATTTTCATAAAGTGTTAGTGTATACATCAGTCAACCATCACATAGCTTTTGATTTCTATAAATTGTCATGCACCAAAAAATCAAGCGTATCAGTCTTCATTCTTTTAGCTGTTGAGGAGAAATGTATTTCCATGCTTGCACATATGCAATTTAGTGAGGAGGTTCCAAAAATTTATATAACATGTAAGTGGCTTTCAAATTAGCTAACCAGTCATGAATACATAAACAAGGCACATATGCACAGTAGACTACACAAAATGGAATATTTTTGTCTGTACATCTAGGAACCAAACAATTTGATCTTTGTACACACCCAACTAGGACCTTATTGAAGGATTAAATCTTCCACTAATTAGCTATGTGACCTTGCCCATCACTTTACCATTCTGGGACTCAATTTCCTTCTTTGTAAAAAATGAAGAGGTCAAGTTATATAGTCCCTAAGATTCTTTCCACTTCTAAACATTCTTCAAATAGGTATCTCTGACTTCATTCTTTGGGGAAAAAAATTGTCCTGGTCTTTCAAAATATAGCTCAACTATTGCTTCCTACATAAAGCCATCCAGTTTTTCCCCCTGCCCTTGGGGAGATTTCATTCTTTTTTTCTCTCTTTATTTTTAGTTACATTTTCAAGTTCTAAACTGTCTCCTTTCCCACCCCACACTAGAGAAGGCCAAAATTTGATGCAGATTTATAAATATATGTAAAGCCATACTATGTATACTTTATATTTATCAGTTCCTTCTCTGGAGGTGTATAGCATCTTCCCTCATAGGTCCTTTATAGTTGGTTTGAGTATTTATATAACGCAGAATAACTTGGTTGTTCACAATTATTCTTTGAATAATATTGCTGTTACTGTAGACAATATTCTCTTGGCTCTGCTCACTTCACTTTTCATTGTTTCATGCAAGTCTTTCCATGTTTTTCTAAAATAAACCAGTTCATCATTTCTCACAGTGCAGTAGTATTCCATCACAATCATATCCCTAATGATTAGCATCCACTCAATTTCCAGTTCTTTGCCACCTCAAAGAGAGCAGCTATAAATATTTTAGAACATATAAGTTTTTTTTCCTTTTTCCCTGATCACCTGGGGAAACAGAACTAATAGTGGTATTGTTGGGTCAAAGGGTATACACAGTTTTATAACTCTTCAGGCATAATTCCAGATTGCTCTCCAAAACTGTTAAATCAGTTCACAGTTCTACCAACAGTGTATTAATGTCCCTTCAAACATCTTTCATTTTTCCCTTTGATCATTTTTGCAATTCTGATAAGTGTGAGATTATATCTCAAAATTGTTTTAATTTGCATCTCTATAATCAAAAATGATTTAGAGCATTTTTCATATGACAATACATAATTTTGACCTCTACATTGAACAACTGCATGTTCATATTCTTTGACCATTTGTTAGTTGTTTTTTTTAGTAGAGCTATTTGGGGGTTTTATATTTCCCATCTTCAACCCCGTATTAAAGATAAACTCTGTGTTAACCTTCACACAATCCTCTCCTAGAAAGCCATAACTTATTTTAACAGGTGATTTCATCTTAAGAAAAAGAGAACAAAATTCAGTGAAAATTAATTAATATATCTAAAACATCTGATGTTATGTACAATGTTCTACATCCATGGATCATCACTTCAGCAAAGAGCCAGGGGCAGGTATCTTCTCAAATCTCTTCTTTGGAGCCAGGTTTGGTTTTTTTTTTTTTTTTTTATAATTTCACAACATTCAGGGGCAGCTAGGTGGCAGTGGATAGAATTCAGTGCTTGGAGTAAGAAAGACTCATGCTTAAATCCTTTCTCAGATACTTAATGCCTATGTGATGTTGAGCAAGTCATTTAACCCTAGTCTGTCTCAGTTTCCTCAAGTGTTAAATGGGAATAATAATAACGTATACCACACTATTGCTGTGAGTGTTCACTGAAATAGTAATAAAATGCTTAGCACAGTATCTGGCACATGGTAGGCATTTAATAAATGCTTGTTTCCTCCCTTCCATTCAATTTTGATTGTTTTGTAATGGTTGACCTCTCTATTAAAATTGTCACAGTCATTGTGTATATTGTTTTCCTGTCTTTTCCTTTACCTGGCATCAGTTCATTTATGTGCTTCAATGCTTCTCTATTTTCATCATGTTCAACATTGCTAGTAGCGCAATCATATACCATGGCATTTATTTATCACAATTTTTTAGCCATTCCCCAATCAATGGGCATCTCTGATCATAGCAGTTTTTTTTTGTTGTTGTTAAGGAACAATGTCATATGTGAACTGCTGTCATGCTAATTTTTTAAAGGTCAACATCAGTCTGTATCCAGTCCTCCATAATCAACCATGTTTGACCAGCTATGACTCCACTGAATGGCACTACCATCATATTTCTCCATCTTATCCACAAGAATATGTATTTTTGGTCCAAGATATTAGGTTTTTGAAGCTTTCATAGCCAATATGATGTTATGCTGCATTCATTCATTAAGTTGTATTTGCAAGTTGACAGGCAAGTCTTGTCAAAGTACATGTTTGCTAAGAGAATCAACTCTCATCTGTCAAATCTGAATACTATATAATGGTAGCATTGTTTTGTTCCACTACTTAATAACTTCAATGTTTCAATGGATGGATTGTATCCTCACAAAGTCTAATTCTTCAGATAAAAGAAATCATTTCAAGTGAAATTAGTCTTTCAATATTAGCTTATTGCTAAAATATTGTTTATTCCATTTCAAAGCACAGCCAAGAAGAGCTGTTAAAAATTATCCATCTCTCTTTATGAAGGATTAAGTTAACTTAATAAGATAAGAAGAAAATCTACCTTAGTTTTTAACATCTCAAGATTCAGCTTTCTTATCCAACTCATGTCAAGAGGTCATGAATATGTGTCTTCCTTAAATAATGATATTTTAAGTTTTTCTTCATTTTGGCTTCCTCTCCTCCTAGTATATGGAGATCATAATGTTCCTCTGAATTGATCTCAGCACAATATTTTTCATAAAGTCTATTAGAGAAAAAGCTCTATACGAATACACTTGGGTGGACATGTTATTAGATACCACCTTTTTTAAAGAGAGAGAGATTTAAATAATATATCTAGAGCTTTAATGAACCTTCAAGATGATGTGGTACAATTTTCACATTTATCTGATGAGCAATGTGAGATCCAGAGAAATTAACTTGCCCAAAGGCACACAGGCAGGATTAAAACTCAGGTCTTCTGAATAAAAAGTCACTTTCCAATGTATTGATGTAAGAAGACAGCTGAGGATAGTCTCAGAAAATCATTTGGGATGTTGTTACTGAGGGTTGGTTTGCATGTCATTGGAACTTCTGTAGTTATTGGGAAGGGATGGACAGTTTTCCCTAGGTTTTTTTTGTTTGTCTTCACACTGAAAGATGTCCTTTCCATTTTTAAAAAAAACAAAAAAACAAACAAAAAAAAACACCCTTCCATGACCATCCACGTATGAATAAAGTTGGAAATGAAGTTGACATACATTACATAGACATCTTGAAAGAAAATGAAAATTTCTTGAGGGTAGGGACTGTTTTGTTTTTGGTTTCGCCTTTTTGTGTCCCAGTGCCAAGCTCAGCATTTTCTACATAGTAGACATTTGATAGATGCATTTTGAACTGAATTGAACACAATTAAATTAAATTCCTCCCTAACTTTTTGCATGATTGAATCTTTAAAATCCTTTAGTATCATTCAAAGAAAGTTTTTTTGTGAGACTTCAGTCAATCAACTTAGTCAACTAGCATTTATTATGCAACTACTATATGTTAGATGTTGTGCTAAATGCTAGGAAAGGCAAAAAATTAAATAGTCTTTGGCCTCAAGGAGTGCACAGTCTAATGGGAGACAACATGCAAACGATATGTACAAATAAGATAGATATATCTGGAAATAATGTCAGAAGGAGAGAACTAAAATGAAGTAGCACTGGGAATGGCTCTTGTAGAAGGTAGGACTTTGGATGAAACTTGAAGGAAGTCAGGGAAACTGAGAAGTAGAGATAAAGAGGGAGAGAGTTTCAGGCATGGGAGACAACCATTGAAAATGCTCAGATTTAGAAGATGCAGTCTTGTTTAAGGAATAGTAAGGATGTCAGTGTCACTGGATCACAGAGTATGGTAGTGGGTAAGGTACAAGAAGCCTGTGAAGATAAGAAAGAGCCCAGGTTATAAGGGGTTTTGAAAATCAAACAGAGGGTTTTATATTTGATCTTGAAGGTAATAGGGAACCATTTGAATTCAGTGATTGGGGGAGGTGGGACAATATTGTCAGACCTGCATTTAAGTTTCTTAGCATTATTAGTATTGATCCAAACTAATGGTTCTTTGAGGTTGGGATTCAGTCAAAGGGCCGCACTGGAGGACCTAGAGGGCCACATGGGGACTCGAGGTCACAGGTTCCCTACCTCTGGTAGGCTTTGATCCCTACCCTGCCACATTGAAGTTGGGAAGACCAGAGTTCAAATCTCTTCTCAGATACTTGCTGTGTGACTCAGGTGATTCACTTAACTTCTGCCTGCCTCCACTTCCTCATTTGTAAAATGAAGATAATAATAACACCTACCACCCAAGGCTGTTGTGAGGATAAAATGAGATACTATTTGTGAACCTTAAAGAACTACATAAATGCTAGTTACTTATTTTCCAGTGGACCTGACTTCCTTCACATGTAAAATGAGGACCACAGAGTAGATGATCTCTTGGTCCCTTCTAATTCTAAATCCTATAAATTTATCACATCAGTGCTGAACATTCATTTCTTCATTTTCATTCGTACAGCAACTAGTTCAAAATTATTTTGTTTTCATGCAAATGTTTCTGTTTGTGGAATAGTAGAAACAGAGCTTTACAGAAGGTAAAGTGACCAAGGGTTCCCTCAGAGTGTAAAGTTTAGAGATGGTTAATAGTACTTGGAGTCCTTTATAGGAAGCTTCCTGATCCTGCCCCACCTCCTTAGAAATCTCCCCTATAGCCACTTCATGTCAGTGTTTGTCATCTGCTGAGTTCTTAATGCGTGCTTGTTGACTGACCGACCAGTGTCTCACTCTCTGCCTTGCCACCTTGAGAAAAAATCTTGCCCATTAAGTGAGGGAACAGTTCATATCCCTAACCCTGAGAAGGGTGATACTGACGCAGGATGCAAAAATTCCTCCTTGTGGCTCTGAGTAGAAATGGGCAGCATCCATACTTCCTAAATAATGAATATTAGATATCAAAGTTGGTGAGCCATAGCCTAAGTGTACTCTAACTGACCTAAACCATAGCCATCATTTTGCTAAAACCTTTCAATTTAGCCATACTCTATGTTCCATTTCGGTCCCAAATCTTTCAACACTATTTGTAAATGGACTCCTAATTCCACAGTTGTTAAATGGAGAAAACAACTTGGTCAGTGTCAAGTGACTGATGGGTCTATTTATTGCTGATGGCAATATGATTTGGTCCTTATCCATTTCTTATTCTCTTAACTATAGATCCTGCTTCACAAAGTCAAATATAAACATCTCCTTGTCTCCAGGGAACAGTTTTATGTAAAGACTGTATTTTTATCTATCTGAATAAAAGGGGAGAAGGGGAAATAGATCATCTCTTAGGGTAAAAAGCAAGCTTTATTTTCATGAGTTAGGGTGACCACATCACTTACTGGTGGTGGGAAAGAAACATGGCCTAATGAGTGAAAATAAAACTGGTGGTGCCCCTCAAGAGGTGATTTTTTATTTATGGTACTTTTGAGGAGCGTTGTTTATTACAGCTTTGTAAATATTTTTAAGGACTTGTTTTGACGGGAGCTGTGTTTCTTCAGGGAAGAGAAGTTTATGTGGAATGTTGTTGCAGCCTAGCATATGCAAATCAGCAATATTTATGAGCTAGAAAAAGATAGGCACAGAGTTTTACATGACATACAATGAATATGTAGAACTTTTGCCATCACAATTGCAGATACACATATATAATAGAAGTCACCAGATCCCCTCTTTCGTGCCTTTCTAGTCTATCTATATAATGGTCTTTGTCCTAAGTAACATAGAGGGTCACTTTCAAGGAATCCTAATAGACAAAAACTGAAAACTAGCACCTTATAAATTTCTGGGTAAATAAGAAGACTATGAAAACACGCAGCAGTTTACATAAGATCTCACAGCTGGGTTTCTTTAAACCATCAGTTCCCTTTGTGCTTTTAAAAAGTGATTTGATTGACAAAAATATGACCTACAAAGCTTTCAGAATTCCTCTAACTATACAAAGTGAGGCAGGTTGGTATTGAGGAAAATGAACTTTTTAAAAAATGTCTTTACTTAAATGTGAGGTATGGTACAGTGGGTAGAGCAATGGATTTGGGGTCAAGAAAACCTGAGTTAGAATCTATCCTTGGACACTCACTAACTTTGTGACCCGTAGGAAAGTCATTTACCTTACTTGGCCTTGGGTCACTCATTTGTAAAACAAGAAGAATTGGATGATGACCTCCAAGCTTTTTTCCACACTAAATTTATTATCCTAGGAACTACACTGAGGAAGGTGGATTTTTCTTTTTCAGCATGGGGGAAAGTGAGATTCTAGATCAGTGAGTCACTCTCAGTATAGGATTTCTCTCTAATGTTGCCAATCAGTCATTCATCTGTAACTCATAGTCTTTGAAAAATTTTAGAGGGCACTCTGAAGTTAAGTGACTTGCATGTGGTCCCACTGGCTGTATACATCAGAGGTAGAACAGGAACCTAGGTCTTCTTGATACTAAAGTCAACTCTTTATCCATTATACCAGACTACCTCCCATGGTGGGGGGAGGGGGGAATGTGTTTAAATAACAACTATACTGTGTCCTTATTCTAATGTCCCTGCAATCATGAGATTACCTAATAGGCTAAGCTTCCTTGTAATATAATGTCCTCCTGGCCCTTCAGTAATTAACCCCCCTAGGTTTTAGTGTAATAGAACCATAGTAGACTACAATTCACTTTACAGTAAAGAATGATAGCAAAATTCTCCTGTTGTAAGATGGTAAAATAAAAACATCACAGGTCTAGCAGTGAGAAAGCTAGGTTCTAGGCCCAGGACTTCTATGAACAACCTTGCATCCTACCTCCCAACTCTCTCCTGTGGCTTCAAGAATCTGTATATGCACACCAGCCACACTCCAGTAAAACTGTCTTGGCAAATGGGCTAAACCAGGTTGGAGGTAACCAACAGGGTTCAAACCTATCAATGATTGGAGGGGGTGTCTACTCCAAGCTTGTGAAGACTTCTCCAGGTGGAATGGGTGAATGAGAACAATATTTCCAACAGCCATGAAGATGACTGAAGCGGATACTATGGAGCACTTAGAGTTTGGTCAAACATCAAAGACACCAAAGTCATCCACTATATCCCCAGCCATCACCAGTTGTCTTGATTTTTGTCTTGCCACTGTACTTCAATGACTTTGAAAGAGAGAGTGAGACTGACACCTTTGTGTAATGCTGCCTCACTTAAATCCAATTCACTTAAGACATCACTGCATGATGCTATTGCTTCTCTTCAAAAACAAAGGCTGAATAACAACAACAACCTTGTACAAATCTCTGAAACCCTCTAGCTCTCAAGTTCCTCATCAAACATGTATTAAGCACCCACCACATGCCAAAGACATGAATGTAGAGATACAAAGACATGAATGAAACAATCCCTGAACTTACATTCAAGAGAGAAAGAGAGGCAGAGGGACAACATGTCCTGAGGCATAGAAACAGGAGATGAAGAGTTGTGTGTGAAAAACAATAAGAAGGCAGTTCAGTTAGACTATAAAATGTCTAAAGGGCAATCATGCATAATAATATTGGAAAAGTTGATTCAGACCAGGTCATGAAGGATTTTAATTACCAAATGAAGGAGTTCATATCACCTAATAATAAGAGGCATCTAGTTAATGCAGTGCATAGAGCACTGGTTTTGGAGTCAGGAAGACCTGAGTTCAAAACCAGCCTTAGAAACTTCCTAGCTCAGACAAGTCACTTAACTTCTGATTACCTCAGTTTGCTCATCTGTAAAATAGGGATAATAATACAACAAGCTCCCAGGGTTGTTGTGAGGATCAAATGTAATATTATTTGTAAAGCACTTAGCACAGTGCCTGGCCCATAATAAGCACTATATAAATATTAACTATTATTATTAATATTATTTGTCTTAAAGAGTTATTTAGAATCTACAATGCACTTGGAAAAGGAAAAAAAGTGATATAAATTCTTGGGTTTATAATGAGAAATGTTGGTAGAGTAGAAAAAGCACAAACAGAATTTAGTCCAAGAAAATAGGTTCAAATCCCAATACTGCCACTCACTTGATTGTGACCTTCATCTAGTCATTTGACTTCTCTGGGACTCAGTTTCTTCATCTATAAAATGAGGCAGTTAGTCTAGCTGACCTCTGAGGCCCATTTCAGGCCTAAATCTAGTATCCTAACATTAACACAGGGATGGGGAACCTGCGGCCTTGAGGCCACACGTGACCCTCTAGGTCCTCAAGAGGCCAGACTTTGATTGTCTACCACTTTCAATTTTAAAATGTGCATGAAATACATTTTAAAAGATAAAACATGTCCATTTACATATAGGACTGACCGTATGTATAGGTGACTGTACCTATTACCAAGACTTTCTACCATTATTTGTCCTTCCCTAATGGTTCTGTCTAGTTTCCAGGTCCTATTCATAATTTGTCTGTCTACAAAGGATTTCCAATTGAAACAGCCTCTCACTACATTGTCCCTACCTATGCTGGCTTTCTCTCATGTTCTTTCTTTCTTTAGTCTTAGTATTTTTCCTCTGAGCTACCTCTAATTTATCCTGTATATATCTTGATTGAGTATAGTTGTTTGCATGTTGTCTCCTCCGTTATACTGTGAGTTTGAAATCTGGGACTACTTTTTGTCTTTCTTTGTATTCTTTAGCACAATGTTTGACACACAGTAGGTGTTTAATAAATGCTAGTTAGTTGACATATATTTCTCCATTATCCCCCTAAAAGCTACCCATTCATGAGTCTGATTCCTTGAGGGGGCTGATTTCTTCTACAAAACTATTTAGTAAATGATCTCAGAGAGATGGCCCATACTCAAAGAGGATAAATTATTCGCCCATGATCACACAGTCAAAAGTGTCAGGGTTTAGGATTTGTATCTGAGTCTTCTGAGTTCAAGTGTAACTCTCTATCCACCAAGCCAAACTGCCTTGTAAGTAATGCCTTAACCCTACAAAATGTGTAGCTTTCTCAAGGCCTTTAAGAAATAATACTTATTCTGGCGATTAGAGTATCATTAGTCAGTAGGAAGAAATCCATAGACCATCCTGATAGCATTCCATAAACCATGGCGCATATATGGCCAACAATTCCACTTACATCTAAGGTCATGTAACCAGATATGTTTTATCTTTTAAAATGCATTTTATGTATACTTTTTAACCAATGGACATGCCACAAATCCTTAATAATGATGGATGCTGAAATTAATGCTTCTGGAGGCCCTGATTATATTTTTATTAAATCATTTGTATTAAATAATGAAAAAATAATGGAGGGTCAGAAGAATTTCCCCTAAGCTTACCTCTATTCTCTTGTACAGTAACCAGTGGATTTGTAAGAAGCTTTTTCTCTGACAAAATGGAAAAGGAGAGATCACATTTCATTAATTTTTTCTTACCTCAATCACATCCAAAATAAAATTATTTTAAAAATAGATTAGATGGATGAGACTAGACTTTTCATTTTTTTCTGAAAGGAAAGCTGGCTATTGTATTTGTGTAGTTTCAGCCTATCTATATATGTTGTCTGATAACACATACAAATAATTCTATTCCTTCTTAAAGTACTAGGATCTATAACATTGCCAATATTCTACACATAGCTATCTGTATCCAGATGCCTGTAGGCACTGAAATTATGAATATAGCCATATCTCTGTTATCTATAAGCAGAGATTCCTTTAGGGTAAGTATGATATTTTTTCCACTAATGTAAAACAAAGAATATCAAATGGATTCAACTCAAGCTTTAGCAGGAGAGAATTTACCTTTGTATTAACACCAGTCATTGATGTTCTGGGAAAATGTTATGCATAACTTAAACCATGTTTATTATAGAAATTACTTTGTAAATGTAACCCAGGCTTGTGGTGGGAAGTTGTATATTGTTTCTAGTAGAAAGAAATATGAAAGCATGACCTGTAGGCTTGGATTTGAGTTATTCAGCTAGAAAAAAGGGAGTGAGAAGTTTTCAGTACCTTCTCAATAAGAAATGGAAAAGTATACTACCCTTCTTCAAGATATAATGTTTATATAGTATACTGCCCCTCGTCAAGTTAGAGCTTGGAGGCCTAAATGCATTATAGACTCCCTTGAGGGTCGAAGATTCAGCTCCTATTTAGACAGAATTTTCCAGAATTGTCAAGGTAATAACAATGAAAATAATGACAATGAAGTGACAATGAAAATAATAGCTAGCTGTGTCTCTAGGTATCATGGTTCATGGCAAATGTGATTTATGGGCATTTCCTAATGACATTAGGCCAGTATAAGTTGGATATATTGGTGGCAATGCACACAAACATCACATTTGTTGTCATCTGACCAATATCATCATCATCATCATTGTCAATATCATCACTGCAAAATCACCTAGTTTTTTTGAATATGTACATGAGACTCACTGGTCAACAAATCTCAAATTCTCTCTGGAAACTTTTTTAGGGAAGGAAGTTCCATTGACAATCAAAGGTTATATAATTACGTGATTGAGTTCCTTGAAAACTATTGGGCAGAAACCACCTGTTTCTGCTCATTTGAGTAATCTGATTTCTTAATTTAATTCTAAAACATGAGACATTAAACTACTTTAATTTACTACGACCAATCTTTTTACTTCAAAAGAGAGCTTGGATGTAGAAATCTCATTAATATCTCAAAATACCATCTGTCTTTTCCATTCCTTTTGTATTTGCCCCAGTTCAATACTTTGCTTTCAGTCTCCCTTCTTTCCAATCTGTTCTTCACACTTGCTACTTGCTTCCTAATGCACAACTCTGATCTTAACACTTCTTGACTCAAAAGCTTTCTTTGGCTTCCCACTATCCTATTGAATAGAAACTTTTGACATTGTATTCAAAGCCTTCTACAATCTAGAACCAAAGTATCTTTCCAGTTCTAAATCCTACCACTTTCCATATTATTAATACTCTACTTTCAGAGCAAACTCTAACTCCACCTCCTATTCTTGAAATGTCTTCTCCCATCTCCGCACTCTTGATTATATTGTCCCTTGGATGTGATTAAGGTAAGGAAAAATTAATGAAATGTGATTTCTCCTTTTCCATTTTGTCAGAGAAAGAGTTTCTTGAAAATCCACTAGTTACTGCACAATTATACTATTCCTGGAACCATCATCACCACCACCTCCACCACCACCACAACCACCACCAATTGTTGACTAAAAAATTCTTCCATTTCTTTAAGTCCTAACTCAAGGATTACCTTCTCCATGAAACCTTTCCTAATCTCTCCTCTGTCCTCAGGCTCTAATGAAAGTGATCTTCTCCCTCTTTAAATTTCTACCACGGGAGGTGGAGCCGAGATGGCAGAGTGAAAGCAGTGACTTGCTTGAGCTCTCCCCCAAACCCCTTCCAAATACCTATAAAAAATGGCTCTAAACAAATTCTAAGACAGCAGAACCCACAAAAAGACAGAATGAAACAAATTTCCAGCCCAAGACAGCCTGGATGGTTGATCTGAAAGGTATATCCCGCCGGGCTGGGAGAGGAGCACAGTTTGGCGTAGGTGCACAGGCCACAGCGACCCTGGAGCAGGCCTCAGAGGACTGAATCACAGGCAGCTGTGGCAGTTTCCAGACTTCTCAACCCAGGAACGCCAAAGGCAACTTAGAAGGTCAGTAGGAAAAGACTGTGACTGCGGTGAGAGAGAAGGTAGGTCTGAGCTGCAAGTCCCGAGCACAGGCCACAGCTGCGTCCTGAGCTTCCGGCCCACAGACTGAGGGGGATTGCAAGGATCTTTTTGCCAGGGCTGAGGCAGAAATCTCTTGCTTTGCCCATGCTTGCGTCTGGGTCACAGTTCTGAGGGGTGGTCCTGGGGCAAGGAGGAGCACTGGCATAGTGGAACTTGTTGTGGCGGTGGAGAGGAAACATCTCGCCCCTTATCATAGCACCTTGGAAGAACTGACACTTTTCAGGTCCCTAGAAGTATCTCTGAAAACAGCTGTACAAACCCCCGAAGCTTGGGATAGTACATTCTCCACATTAGAAGCAGACTCTTACCTTAACAGAGAGTTTAAAACTCAAGTAATTGACCAGGATCATGAGCAAGAAGCGCAAAGAGTCAGACTATATTATCTTACTTTGGTGACAAAGAAGATCAAAACATACAACCAGAAGAAGGCAACAAAGTCAAAGCTCCTACATCCAAAGCCTCCAAGAAAAATATGAATCAGTCCCAGGCCTTGGAAGAGCTCAAAAGGGATTTTGAGAAGCAAGTAAGAGAAGTAGAGGAAAAACTGAGAGTGATGCAAGAAAATCATGAAAAACAAGTCAACAACTTGCTAAAGGAGACCCAAAAAAATACTGAAAAAAATAACACCTTAAAAAATAGCCTAACCTAAATGGCAAAAGAGATCCAAAAAGCCAATGAGGAGAAGAATGCCCTAAAAAGCAAAAGTGGACAAATGGAAAAGGAAGTTCAAAAGATTACTGAAGAAAATACTTCCTTAAAAATTAGAATAGAGCAATTGGAAGCTAGTGACTTTATGAGAGATCAAGACACTGTAAAACAAATCCAAAAGAATGAAAAATTAGAAAACAATGTGAAATATCTCATTGGAAAAACAACTGACCAGGAAAATAGATCCAGGAGAGAGAATTTAAAAGTTATTGGACTATCTGAAAGCCATGATCAAAAAAAAGAACTTAGAAATCATCTTTCAAGAAATTATCAAGGAAAACTGCCCTGATATTTTAGAACCAGAGGGCAAAATAGAAATTGAAACAATCCACTAATCACCTCCTGAAAGAGATCCCCAAAGGAAAACTACTAGGAATATTGTAGCCAAATTCCAGAATCCCCAGGACAAGGAGAAAATATTGCAAGCACCCAGAAGGAAACAATTCAAGTATTGTGGAAACACAATCAGGATAACACAAGATTTAGCAGCTTCTACATTAAGGATCTGGAGAGCATGGAGTATGATATTCCAGAGGGCAAAGCAGATAGGACTACAACCTAGAATCACCTACCTAGCAAAACTGAGTATAATCCTTCAGGGGAAAAAATGGTTATTCAATGAAATAGGGGTCTTTCGAGCATTCCTGTGGAAAAGACCAGAGTTGAATGGAAAATTTGACCTTCAAATACAAGACCCAAGTGAAACATGGAAGAGGTAAACAGGAAAGAGAAATCATAAGAGACTTATTAAGGTTGAACTGTTTACATTCCTGCAGGGAAAGATGATATTTGTAACTCATGTTTCCTTTGTCAGTATTAGGGTAGTGGGAGGGAAAAATATATGTATGTATAGATAGACAGATAGAGGGCACAGGGTGAGCTGAAGATGAAGGGGTAATATCTGGAAAATAAAATTAAGGGGTGAAAGAGGATTATACTGGGAGAAGGAGAAAGGGAGAAGTAGAATGAGGTAAAATATCTCACATGAAACAGACAAGAAAAAGGCTTTTACAGTGGAGGAGAAATGGGGGAAGGTGAGAGGGAATGAGTGAATCTTATTCTTATAGGATTTGACTTAAGGAGGGAATAACATACACAATGAAGTACGGAAATCAATCTTACCCTACAGGAAAATAAGGGGGGAAGGGGACAAGAGAGCAGGGGGTTGATAGAGGGGAGGGCAGATTGGGGGAGGGTATAATCAAAAGTAAACATTTCTGAGGAGGACAGGGTCAAAAGAAAGAATAGAATAAATGGGTAGGATAGGATGAAGGGAAATATACTTAGTTTCTCACAACAGGACTACTGTGGAAGTGTTTTGCATGACTACACATCCATAAACTGTATCAAGATGCTTGCCTTTTCAATGAGGATGGATGGGGAGGGAGGAAGGGAGAAAATTTGTAACCCCCCCAAAAAATAAAATAATAAAATATTTTAAAAAGACATAAAAAATAAAAAAAAGAAATAATTATCAAGAAAAACTGCCCTGATATTGAGAACCAGAGGGCAAAATAGAAATGGAAAGAATTCGCCTATCTCCTTCTGAAAGAGATTCCCAAAGGAAAAATTCTAGGAATATTGTAGCCAAATTTCAGAGTTCCCAGGTCAAGGAGAAAATATTACAAGCAGCCAGAAAGAAACAATTCAAGTATTGTGGAAACACAATCAGGATAACACAAGATTTAGCAGCTTCTACATTAAGGAACCGCAGGGCTTGGAATATAATATTCCGGAGGGCAAAGGAGATAGGATTACAACCAAGAATCACCTACCCAGCAAAACTGAGTATAATCCTGCAGGGGAAAAATGGTCATTCAGTGAAATAGAGGACTTTTAAGCATTCTTGATGAAAAGACCAGAACTGAATAGAAAATTTGACTTTCAAATACAAGACTCAAGTGGAACATGAAGAGGTAAACAGGAAAGAGAAATCACAAGAGATTTATTAAGGTTGAACTGTTTACATTCCTGCATGGAAAGATGATATTTGTAACTCATGAGACCTTTGTCAGTATTAGGGGAGTTGGAGGGAAAAAAATTATATGTATGTACATAGATAGATAGATAGATAGATAGATAGATAGATAGATAGATAGAGGGCACAGGGTGAGTTGAAGATGAAGGGGTCATCTGGAGAATAAAATTAAGGGGTGAGAGAGGATTATACTAGAAGAAGGAGACAGAAAGAAGTAGAATGAGGTAAATTATCTCACAAAAAAAAAACAGAAAAGAAAAGGCTCTTACAGTGGAGGGGAAATGGGGGAAGGTAAGAGGGAATGAGTGAATCTTATTCTCATAAGATTTAAATTAAGGAGGGAATAACATGCACACTCAATTGGGTATGGAAATCTGTCTTACTCTACAGAAAAATAGAGGGGGGAGGGGACAAGAGAGTAGGGGAATGATAGAGAGGAGGGCAGATTGGGAAAGAGGGTAATCAGAAGCAAATACTTCTGAGGAGGGACAGGGTCAAAAGAAAGAATAGAATAAATGGGGGAGGATAGGATTAAGGGAAATAGAGTTAGTTTTTCACAGCATGTCTACTATGGAAGTGTTTTACATAACTGCACATGTATAACCTGTATTGAGTTGCTTGCCTTTTCAATGAGGGTGGGTGGGGAGGAAGGAAGGGAGAAAATTTGGAGCCCAAATTTTTTAAAAACACATGTTTAAAAAAATGTTTTCACGTGCAACTGGGAAATAAGAAATATGGAAATGGGGTACAGAAATCTATCCTGCCCTACAGGAAAATAGAAGGGGAAGGGGATAAGAAAAGGGGGGAAGAGATAGAAAGGAAGGCAAACTAGGGGAAAGGGTATTCAGAATGCATACCATCTTGGGGTGGGGGAGAGGCGAGATGGGATGAAAATTTGGAACTTAAATCTTGTGGAAGTAAATGTTGAAAACTAAAAATAAATTAATTTTTTAATAAAAATAAATAAATAAAAATAAATAAACTTCGACCACATTGACTGGACCTCCCCTTCATACTCATTATCCTCTCTCTTGTATTATCATTTCTCTACCTATCTTCACCCTGCTATGAGATTATTTGTCCAGCATCAAACACAGTGCTTTGCACATAGTAAGCACTTAATAAACATTTGCTGAATGATGCCTTCCTTAGCAAAGGTTGAGGTAAAGAGTTAATTCCATCTCTCTACTCTCTTCTTTTCACTCTTGAATACATTTTCCTATACTATGATCATCAACTAGTCACATTTATTCTCTACTTAGCTTATCAACTTGGGTTCAAATGCTACCTCAGACATTTACCAAGTGATTTTGAAAGCCAGTTTCCTCATTTGCATAAAGAGGACATTAATTACTACTGCACATACCTTTACAAGTTATTCTTAAGATCTAACAAAATCATATGATCAAATCACTTTGAAAACCTTAAATTACTATATAAATAGTTATTATTATTATGGAATTTGATAGATTTTTTTTTTGAAGCAAGAGGGGTTAAGTGACTTGCCCAGGGTCACACAGCTAATAATTGTTTAAGGCCAGATTTAAACTCAGGTCCTCCTGACTCCAGGACTGGTCCTCTATCTACTGTACCACCTAGCTGCCCCAAATTTGATAGTTTTAAAGAACCTTTCATTATTAACTTTAGAGTCCCAATGATAGAAAGCTGGCTATTCTAAGGGAATTCCTCATCCTCGCTTGTGAAAATAACCCAACATGACACGTGGTAGAACATTGTTAGGGTAATTCCTAAAGTTCTTCCTGATAAACCACTTCAGTGGGATTAATCATTTATAATGCACAATTTAGGGTCAAAAGCACCACACCAAACTGTCAGACAAGGAACTACTGGGAGTTGAGTAAAGGTTACCAGTATGGGATCCAAAGCATATTGTTGCATTTATTTCACTCCAAATCCTGATCAAATGGTAAAATAGAATATAAGCTCTTTGAGGGCCTGGACTTTTGTTTTGTTTTTTCATCACAGGTAGTTAACAATGTTTTGCACAAGAATGCACTTTAAAAGTTTTGAATTGAATTGTAAGAGAAGTCACAGTGCACTGGCAACAAGACTCAACTAACTAAGCCAAACTTAGCAGTACATCCCCTTGCCCTATGGATAGATCATTAATCCTGATGCAACTAATCATAGCATAATAGAATAACCTTAGGCTATTTGAAAATATGTTGAGGCAATCATTCAGGAATGGCTGAACAAATTGTGGTATATGGATATAAGAATAAAATGTAAGAAATGGTAACCGAGAAGAAATCAGAGAAGTATTGGGAGATATAAACTGATGCAGAGTGAAGCATGCAGAACCAAGAAAACAGCATATACAACAACTACAACAATGTAAATGGAAAGAACAAAAAAAATGTACCTCTCTTTCTTCTTTGCATATGTGTGAGGATGGAGGGGGAGAAAGGAGAGGAGAATGCTACAGTGGATGCCAAACATTGAATACACTGTTAAATTCTGTTGATGTGTTGACTGGTTTTATTAAACTGCTTTTTTTTTCTTCTCTATTTTTTCTTTCTTCTTAATTCTTCATTATAAAGGATGTTTTTCTGATTAGAGAAGTGGGGAGGGATATATTCCAAAATGAACAGAGGCATTTCAAATGAAGAGTAGCTAATGTTCGTTACTACACATAGAGAGAACTTGCATATTCAGGATGTCATCCAGCTAGTTCTCATCATCTGCCTACTACTGTTGACTTGCTCCTCCTCATCTAGATCTGAATCTCTACAACAGACCTGAGATCTAGGCCTCCAAACTATGTCTTCCAGAATCTAGGCCAAGTCCTTGAGAAAATTAATCTGCTCATTTTTTCGAGTGCCTGTCTTAGGGCTCAAACCAGATGACTGGTGGCTGAACATGTGTAGAACTATTACAACAGACCAAGCTTCATCTTCACATCTCATCTAGGCATCCATGTAAGCCTATCACTCCTCATGTATGTCCTTCCTCCACTGCTTTCTACCTCCCTACAACAAAATTTCCCTTACAGGTCACCACTCCTCTATATATTTTTGTTTGTGTTTGTTTGTTTGGGTTTTTTTGAGGCAATTGGGGTTAAGTGACTTGCCCAGGGTCACACAGGTAGTAGGTGTCAAGTGCCTGAGGCTGGATTTGAACTCAGGTTCTCCTGACTCCAGGGCCAATGCTCTATCCACTGCACTATCTAGCTGCCACTTCCTTTTCATATGTTATCTTCCCTGATTAGAATGTAAGCTCTCTAAGGACAAGGACTTTTAAGATATTTGTACCCTTAGCATTTAGCTTAGTAGCACTTAGCACATAGCAATGGCTTAATTTTTTATTTATCCATATAAGAATATATCAATATGATAATCAAAATAATATAATATATAATCAAAATAATGTCAATTTAACAAAAAAAAAAGAAAATATATTGGAATAGTCAAAGTCACTCAGTAGCTACTAGAACACAAGCCTGCTAATAATGCAAAATACTTTTGAAAGGACAACACATATGATATACAAAGCTTCTAATGTAATATTACTGCATTATAAGAAATGATGAAGAAGAGATGGAGAAACATTGGAAGATACAAACTTAGAGAGAATGAAGCTGGCAGAGCCAAGAAAACAACTTACACAATAATTACGACATCCATGGAATGCACCAAACACTGAAAGTGTACACTGTGCACTTAAAATAACGAAATGTCTTAATATCATTTTCTACACTTTCTTTACATATGTATGACAATAAAGATCACATTTAATGTATTGCAACATAAGCTAAACCCACATAAGGATTCTGGCAGCATGATGCCCATCCAGGTTGACTGTTTAGTTCAATAACTCATCCAGATGATCTGGAATAAACTTTCTGTCTGCCAGTAGTAGATAGGAAAGAGAAACAATGATAAGGACCACGACCAGAGAGAAAAAAACTAATCCAGTACTTCTGGGGCTTTGTTCTAAGACCCTGGTAAATGGGGCTAAATTTCCTGGCTAGGGTTAGGAGTGAGGAGTCAATGATACCACCTTTGGAAGACACATTTTTCTCCCTATGGTAAAAAATCATCTTCATTACTTGCCTTAAGGTTCCCCACTGACCTGTCTTGTCATAGCATTCAGTTCATCCCCATGGTCCCATCATTCTGGCAGTTGTCTCAGGACTCACCTTCCCTCTTGATCCCTATGAGGGTCAAACCTTCTGAAAGTCACACTGAGAGACAATTCTCTTGGCCCCTTCCTGGAATAACTTCATTCATGGTTAGATTGTCTGTGTGTCTGCTGACCCTCCCCCTCAATTAAATCTACATCACGTACAAGAATTCCAAGTTACAGCTTTGGCCACAACTAGTATTTGTCCTGAAGATGACCAGCGAAATGGCATCTTTGAAATGGAAAAATATTGCTTACATGCTTTCAAGGACCTACCTCTTCATGTGGTTTGTGTAGATAGCTTGAAGAAATATCGTAAGATTTCTTTGTAGCTGTGATAGTGGAAAGGTATGCAATATTTCTAGACATATGTACATACAAGCACATGTCTCCAGTCATTCAGTCAACATGCATTTATCAAGTGTTTCCTATGTGCCAGGCACTGTGCTAAGTGAATAGAACATAACTATAAGCAAAAAGAAAGATAGTTCCTGTCCTCAAGGAGCTTATATTTTAAATGAGAATAATGTTATTAAAATATGGTTGGTTGTTTCAGAAGAAAAATTTGGAATCATTAAAAACACTGAACAAATTCCCAAGCATATTCCAAAACACTTCGTTCCTCCTATTTAATTTCATTAGATTATATGCTCCTTGTGGGCAGGAACTACTTTTGCCTTTCTTCATATTTTCAGAGCTTAGCACAATGCCTGGGATATAGTAGGTGCTTAATAAATGCTTGTTGGCTTGACTTAATCTGGCTTGACTTTAATTTTGGGTCTAGCGTATTGTCCATCCCCATTGTCCACTATATGTGTGAATAATGGACCAGCTCTTGGAGTTGTCCATCCAAATTCATCTCAAAGTCTGAACAATAGGTATCCTTTATCCTATTTAAACTCCCCATTGGAGAGTTAAGCCAAACTTTATGCAATTAGAAATTTTATTCAGGTTACTCTGCAAATGTTCCGGGGCTTGGTATAAATAGAAAATAAAATTCACAAAAGGGAAAAACTAAAAGAAATAGGTCATCTTTAGGGAATACATCTTCAATTGTCCATCAGCTTCATCATACTTTTTACCTTTAGGGGTAGCATGGGGGAGGCAGTAATCATAGCTGTAATTTTTCCCAATTCATTTGTTATCCTCCCTTCTTTCATGAATATCAATTATCATTATTAGATGTCAGAGTTGATGTTTAGGAGAGAGTTGTCTCAAGAGCTAATTTTAGAACTAGAGATCATAACACTAGATAGGATTATAAGAGATCATAGACAGTCAGAGGTGAACAGAACCTTAGAACTCACCTAGTCCAGCAGTTCCCAACCTTTTCAACTCTAATGCACCTTCTTCAATGTCAAAAAAATTTTGCAGATACACTTGTGACAGTAGTTGGGAAAATACATTAAAATTAAAAGCTGCTATGAATTCAGTAATATTGCTAAATGAATTTGTTTTATTAATCACAACATCTATACACATTTGAAAAATACTAATACCTATATGTGTGAGACATTATTTACTCAGTCTAGAGAGGATATGTTTGCTTATTCATCATACAGAGTCACGCTGCATATTTTGCTAGAGCTAAATAAAAATAAAAAATGACAGTGCCTGGTGTACATTTGAATTCCAGGACCTCTTGCAATAACTTCTCAGCTCCTAAAGGATCCAGTGTCTGAAGGTTGAGAATCACTGAGTCCATACTCCTCACTTTACATATGAAGGAATTGAGGTTCACAGAGGTCAAGTGATTTTCCAAAGGTCATAAAGAACCATAGAATCATTGAATTGGAGCTTGAAGGAAATTTAGATTTCATAATACACTTATCTCACCTAAAAATTGAGGTACCTATAGATTAAATGACAGGCTAAAGGTCAGCAAACTAGTATCTAGTAGAGACAGCGCTTGAACTACAGGTCTTCTGACTCCCAAACCAATGGTCTTTCCTCTATACATGGCTTGTATACTTGTATACATGGTTGGACTTCTCTGCTATCAGATTTCACAGGCCTAGCAGCTAAAGTCCAGAGAGTTTAAATGATTTGATGATGTACACAGTTAAGAGTAGAGTCAAGACTACAACCTTGGATGTCTTTACTTCTAAAGTAGTGTTCTTTCCAACTCACAAGTAACCTCTCCACCTCTGAATCACTGATAACTACCTTAGAGTAAAATGGTTCTATAGGATGGGGCTGAATATCAATGTCCTCTTTGCTATTCTTTGTTGTTGTTCATTTGTTTCAGTCATATCTAACTCTTCATGAACCTATTTGAGGTTTTTTCAACAAAGAATGGTTTGCTATTTCCTCCTCCAGCTCATTTTACAGATTAGGAAACTGAGGCAAACAGGATTAAGTGACTTGCCCAAAGTCACACAGCTCGTAAATGTCTGAGGTAGATTTGAACTCAGGAAGATAAGTCTTTTTGATTTCTATCCCAGTGCTCTATCCAGTGTTCCACTTAGCTGCCCCCTTGCTGTTCTTTATTAATCCAAAAATTCCCTGAAATTATCCCCAAATCTTGATAGGAATAGGGACTGGATCTGTGATTTCTCTGTTATAGGGAATTCTTATGCAAGGAAATTTCCTCCACTAAGGTAAGTTGGCACTCTCTCTGTGGGTTAAAGCCTTAGAGAGTTGCCTAGAGCAGAAGGGTCAAACACAGGTCTCAACATCTCTGGGTGCTGGAAGCAGATTAAAATATTGTTGGGAAATATTTATCCAAATAAATAAAAATATGATAGAACACAGATAATGTTAATATGTGGTTTTCTAAGTCAATAGGTGATCCCTAGGGATCCTTTGGTATAGTTTAGTGTTCCCCATTTCTATCTGATTTTAATACTACTGCCCTAGAGAACTGAGACATTCAGTGCATTGCCTAAGCTCACCCAGACAGAGAGTATCAGAAGCAGGAGCTGAACTCAAGTCTTGCTGTCGTTAAGCCTCTGTCCACTATGCCATCTGTCTTTCAGTGACTACATATCCCATGCACTTGCATTCTGGTGTAGGATTGGGCTAGCCAAATGCATTTCTGGGCTTTTCAATTTGAGAGACCATTTGACAAATTAGTACAAAAGGCAATGGACTAATACAGTCAAGTCAAGTCACCTAAAATTTATGTTTCAATGATGCTACCTGTTGTCACTTGATTTGGTTTTGTTTTAATAGATCTTTGTGAACAATGACTTTCTACAGTAATCGTTCAGTGGAAATAAGGGCTCCAAGGAATAACTATCAAAGATACCTCAACAAGAATTCCCTAAGGTTTCACAATTCACATAGACGTACTGAATGTTTTCCGTATAAGGATCTAGGGCATATGAACAAATATTTAGAAGCTGCTTTCTCTCACAGTGGAATAGCAATATGGTCAAGAAGTAAAAGGGAATTTAGACAATGATGGACACTCTAAGTATGGTACCTCCACAAAGACTTTGCTGCTTGTATACTATTATGATTGCATGGTAATCTTACACAGCTAGTGTTTTCTTAATGTCCTGGGGAGCCTGATCATTGTAAATTACCTGTGACATCTCATTAATCCTCTTTTTCCTCACAAACGCATAATTAATGGTAACATTGACAATAATACACAAATTAGCTAAGTGACACTTTATGGTGTTGGTTTTGATTAACGTCAGGAACCCAAAAATGACATTAATGTAATGCAGATCCCAAAAGGCAGCCTGCCCTTTGACCCTAGACATACATTTTGTTTGCACCATCACCAAGATTAATCCTCCTCTGGATGAAGACAAGACAAAACGCTGGCCACTGGCAGTATTTGCTGGGCATGTCAGAAAACAGACTGCCTCAACTGCGTTTGTTTAAGAGGGAAATCGTAATGCATAGAAAACAACGGGGCTTAGTGTCATTTCCTATTGTCTTGTTAGGACAAAGATAAATGAGCTACTGTCATGATTTAGATCCACTGTTTCTCTACTAGCTTTCATCATTTGCTTATTTGTGGCGGGTGTTTAATTAAAAAGAGACCCAGAGAAGTGTGAACCACCTGATAAAATGATTGACACACTTTCTGTTTGCCCTGCAAAAGATATTTTGGGAAGCCATACTGGTTTTTTAAATGCTTATTGTTTACGTGTTGCCATACACAGTACCAAGGGAAAAGAAAGCAGGGCCTCTAAATGATGGATTCCTATTAGCCATGTTGACCAGATAAAGCCACTCTTTGGTCAATTTCCTTTGTCTCTTGACCTGAGCATCAAAGTGAAAGCCCTGGAAAATATCTGCACTGAGTACAACTTCTTTTCTTCACAAACAAGTTATCTCATAGACAATGAGGCAGCTGAATCACAATCACTTTCTCCAAATAAGCAAAAAAGAGAGACAGAGACTACAAAGTTAGTCACTGTGTCATCTCAAAGTACAACCCAGACTACTAAATTCTAAATTCATACACAGTTACTTCATCAGAATTTTCACAAATCTAACTTGAGGAAGAAGAGAGTCTTTTTAACTCTCCCTAAACTAGACCTAGACTTGGTCTAGTCCACCTTCTCTGGGAGAATAACTTATGGCCAAATACCTATAGTATTGTGGCATTTAAAAAATCCAATAGTTATTTTTTAAAAAATTAATTTGGCAATTATTATTTCTTCAGGCTGTTTTTCAGAATGCTACAGCTAAGACAGAGCCTTGCAGACTTCCATAATCAAATTATATTCACCTCCATTTCAATGATGGAATAAAGAGAAAAGTCATATTTTCATATTTTATCCTACAGTTCACATAAATGACTGCCACTGGGTGGTATGACAGATTTGTGAATGTTTTATGAACAAATACACAAGGAGGAAAAAAAAGGTGTTGTAAAATTCAAAGGAGCTTCCAACTCAAAATGGAAGATAAAGATTACCCCGAGTATAAAACATTTTGTGGGCCTGTAGGTAAAAAGATTAGTTTGAAGATGAGGCCTGATGGCTTTAGTAGCTGTGAGTATACATTTTACATTTTCAAAAACAAAAACAAAAAACTTAATCTAAAAAAAATGTCAGAATGCCTTACAACTACTTGTCATCGCTGTTTAATTTTGAAAAATGTCTCATCTGCTCCAGCTTGCAATATCTTTATCCTGCAACTTGGTTTATCTTTGTGGTTATTTAAAGGTGTATGGTACTAAAAAACAAAACAAAACAAACAAACAAAAATATGTTTTAAGAATTACAAGTGTCCTTTCACTCTCATTTAAAGAATGCTTTAAAATTAAAAGCTGTTCAATTTCAAACAGGTACATTAAGCCTTGGTTATACCAACTTTGCCCAGCATGCCCATTATAAAGTGTCATGGAATTTAAGGGGATTCCCACTCAGTTCATATTTTCTCTCTCCCTAACCAAGACATGAATTTAGCTATAAATTATTTATATTATTTCATCAGAAATAAGTGCAGTGTTACATTTGAAAGGTATTAGATTTTAATTAATCTTAAAATTGTCCAAGATAAAGAAGGTCTGGTGCAAACCAATGTTAGACTTCTGTAGGCTGAAGTCCAAGAGAGGACCCATTTAATGTAGACTGATTGGTGGTTGATATCACCATCACTCCAGGGTAAAGTCATTAAAATGCAATTGTTCTAAAAAGCTCTCAGAAAGAAAAAAATAATAGTAGACTATTAACAACTACATGAAGGTTTGTTCCAAATGAATTTTAGTAAGAGAAATGCAAATTAAAACACCTCTAAACTTTAACTTCACATCATCAAAAGTATCTAAACATGGAAATAATCAATGTTGGGGAGTCTTTGGAAGAACAAGTATACTGATACATTATTGGTGAAGCTGTGAATTCTTCCAACCATTCTTGAAAGCAACTTAGAACTATATGAAGAAAATGACTGAAGTATTAATGGCCCCTTTGACCCAGAGATACTACTGCTAGGCACATAGCCTCAGTAGGTCAAAAATAGAGAAAAACGTTCTCCATGCATCAAAATACTTATAACAACACTTTCTGTAGTAACAAAGAGCTAGAAGCAGATGCTTATAGATTAGGGAATAGCTAAACAAATTGTGTCACATAAATGTCATATAATATTACTATACAATAGGAAATGATTATTTTTCCCTCCTAACTTTATTTATTTATTTTAAGTTTTCAACATTCACTTCTATAAGATTTCGAGTTCTAAATTTTCTCCCTCTCCCTCTGCTCTCCCCTCTCCAAGATGGCATGCAATCTGACATAGGCTATGCATGTACAATGATATTGAGCATATTTCCACATTAGTCATGTTGTAAAGAAAAATTAGAACCAAAGGGAAAAACCATGAGAAAAAAAGAAACAAAAAGAGAGAGAAAGAAAATAGTATGCTTTGATTTGCATTCAGATTCCATAATTCTTTCTCTAGATGTGGATAACATTTTCTATCATGAGTCTTCTGGAATTGTCTTAGATCCTTGCATTGCTAAGAAGAGCTAAGTCCATCAAAGTTTATCATTGCACAATGTTGCTGTTACAATGTACAATGTTCTCCTGGTTCTGCTCACTTCACTCAGCATCAGTTCATGTAAGTCTTTCAAGATTGGAAATGATTATTATTAAGAATAATAAAAAACATGAAAGAATTGTAGAAACTAATGCAAAGGAAGAGCCATGCAATGAATACAATATAAATGAAAAGAAGAAAAATGAACCTGATCATGTCAAGGTTTGGTCCCAAATAAGAGATGAAAAATGTGCATCTCCCTCTCTGTCAGACTTGGTTATCATACAGAATCACAGAATTTGAGAGTTGGAAGGGGCCTCAACAACCCCTAAACCAAAGGAATTCCCACTATCACACAACCAACAAGGGATCATTTAGTCTTGGCTTATTAGAACTCCAGTGAAAGGGAACCTACCACCTCTCAATGCAACCCATTCCATTGTGGAACAGCTGTAACAGAGTGTTTTTTCTAACATTGTAGTTAACAATAATGTTGATTAGTTGTACTTAACTGAATTTTTCCCCTCTCTTTTTTGTATTATTTGTTACAAGAGATGATTCTCTGGGTAGGCAAGTGGGAAGTGATATATCTGGAAAATGGAGTGATGAAAGAATAAAACATATCAATAAAATCATTTGAAAGAAATGCAATTGTTCTTCCTTGAAAAAAGCATAAGCAATAGATTGGCTGAAAGCTGCTTAAGGGCAGGAAGTGATTCATATTTTTGTATTTGTATCACCAGAGCTTAGGAGAGCGCTTAGTAGATACTTGTTGGATTGAAATGAAAATTTCAAATTGTAGATGAGTCTTTCATTTTTCCTCAGAAACTCCTTTGCCCGAAAGAGTTCACATTATAACTCCAGTAGCCATTTAACACCCTTACCTAGCTAATAATACTAATCAGGCCACAAAACACTTCCCATTCTAAATGTTTCATCTGTAACCAAGTCATTTGAACCCATTCAAAATGTTTTAATTTCCATTTTCACAGCAGGTATGAGTAATATCGCCCCATTAGTCCAACTATGTCATTTAAGCCTTTCAATTGCATTCTTGCCCATAGAAAGCAATCTATCAAGTGACACTTCTATAAAAATGCTTTCTTTCAGGGTTTAAACATTGCCCATTGGCTTTTAATAACCCCCACTGGTTATACCTGGTGGAAATTCTTTGTTTTTTTATTTTAAGGAATTATTTTATACAAATAAAGAGACTTGCATATTTGTCTAACAGTGTTTAATTGTACATTTCCACCCCATAGTCATTGGTAGAAATATTTTTGCTTCCAAAACATAATCTTATCAGGGTGGTTGGTGTAAAATTCTTGTCTGCCTTCTTACCTTTGAATTTAGGTTCTATTCAAATGGCTAGCTGAATGATGTCTACTACTAAGGCATTTCCTTATTGGGGAGTTTTACATGGACACGATTAATATAAAAGTCCCACAAGGCAGTGAATAACATGTCAGTTCAAGTTTCCTTTCCAGCCTAACCTTATCAAAGGACTCCCCTTCATATAAGAGAGAGGGAGAAAGAGAAGACATATAAAAGCGAAGAGACTGGATGAATTCAGTTTTATCTTTCTAATGTTTTCTCCTTGATAAAATATTCTCCTAGAATAAACAAAAGGGGATGAATCCTTCACTCCTTATATAGTTATGCTAGTGAAAATTTGGTCTAATTCAGGATTACAGGCCTGCCTGGGCCTATCTCCACACCAAGACCAAACTGCTGTGAGAGATTATGTTTAGATGAAATGCAAACATTCAGTCCTCTCATCTACATTTTGAAATATTGGGTGCTGTTTTCCATAAATCTCCCCTCACTGACACATTGCCTAGCCTAACCTAGGATTTTCCATATATTTTTATTCAGAGAATAAAGGTGGGCAAAGAAGTACAGCTTTATACAATATTTCTCCAGCAAGTTAATTTTTACTTTAACTTGAATATACAACTGTTAAGGAGAAATAATAGTCATTTAGGCTTGTCAGCTTTTACCTATTGCTATGTGAAATCTTTTGTGTTCTAACTACACTCATTTTACTTCAAGTTATTGTTAGGAGCAATGAATCTGTAATAATGTAGAATTATTTTTATAAACAGAAATAATAAATCAGCAATTAGTTGGGAAAGGGTGTGGTGCCATTATTTAGACTGCAAAAAATGAAATGGAATATGAAGCAATCAAGTCCATGACCGAAGGAGATTTTGAAGTACATTTCTACTTTTGGCTTTGGGGTAAATGTTATACTGAGACTGTACTTGATTAAGGAGTTGTAATGAGTGTTTTGCCTATATTTTTCTACTGAGAATGTCAAATAAGGTTCAAACGCAAATGTAAACTGTAATGCAAGTGACACATACTAAAAATAACTCCATAAATCTGTTCATTTTGTTTAGATAGTCTCCAGAGTTGTAAAAAGTGTGACTGCTCAGCTTTATTAGTTGTTTTGAAAAAAAAAAAAAACCAACTAATTCTGTGGGGACTGCCGGGCCAGTGATAATGCTACATTATTTCAAAGGAGATTTACTAAGATGGTATTTCTTTTAAAGTAAAAACTTAACTCCACCAGAAACTTCCTTCTCTCCACATTAGACCACTCAGCTATGAAGCAGTTAAAAAAAAAATGGGCAACTCCTTTTTCTCTCTTGTCATTTATTCATGGAACCCAAGACTTGGAAATGGTTCTATTTTATGTGAATGGAATTAACTGGAATTTTTGAAGGAAATTCTCATTCCTATTAACATGTCAACTGTGACGTTTCCAATAACAGAACAACAATATTTATTATCCAACACACCATGAGGGTTTTTAAATGCACTAAAACAACATTTTTAGAGTATCTGAAGTCTGAACAAGAAAAAAAAAAAAAGAAAAGAACAGAATTTTGAGTGAAAAATATTTCATTTGGATTACGATGTTTAATTACAATAGTATTTTTGATAAGGACGGGACTTGTATTTCAATGAGGAAGAGGGGGTGGGAAATCCTTTCACAGGGTTGGGTGGTCTATTATTTGTTAAGTTGGGCTGGGGAGGGGGGCAAAAGTAGTTTATCTTCATTTCTCTTAAGAGAAAAAGTTTGGGTGGTTTAAACTCTTCCTTTTCCGTTTTCTCATGATATTCAATAGTATTTCTGGGATTGGTTGCATGTCCGTGAACTTGAGCCAAGATTGATTGCAATCTAAGGCTTTGTTTTTAGATATTTTATCCCAACAGCAGGCATGTATAAACAGACCAAATGACTAAATTGGGCAGCAATCTGACCTTTCTGAACAGAGAAGGTTCAAAATCTGTACCACTTTGTGTCTTGAACAAAAATATTTTCAGTTTCAATGACCTTATAGCTTATTTCTTTTTATTCAACAATGGTAGAGATAGCATGTCCTGAATTCCTCCAAGAAATAGGAGACCAAGGAACTACCTCACCAATCCAGTTCTAAAAGCAAAAGAAAAAAAAATTGATATTCATATGATAATTGTTAGAGACCCTAAGTGCCAACCAAACTGTGTCAGGAAATCATTAGTCGAATGTACATCAATCACATTTCTATAATGGACCAGATGTCATCTGACTTCTTTTTTTTTTAACAATTTTAAAACCTAATATCAACTAAGATAGAAGTTCTCATTTTGACCTTATTTTGCTAAAATTCAGTAATGAGTGGAAACTATCCTCACTTATAAAAACATCTTCTGAATCAATGTACAAAATATATATATCATATATGTGATATATAATATAAACATAATATATACCACGTACATATATATTAAAAAGGAAACTTCAGAATACAAAATTCCCTCCAATATTCTCAATTTATAGTTTTGTTCCATTTTCATTTAGTGAATTAGGAAACACCTAATTCCAAAACTCATGATGACAAAAGTCAATAGCTTCTACAATAAAGTGAAACTTTATAGTAACACAAAGTATAAATTAAATATCCTATCCCTCTTTAAATGAAAAAATAGCCATTCATGGAGAAAGTCATACAACTAGAAAATAGAAAACATGGATTTATCTTCCCGAAGCAGGGTAAATGAAAGTCCATCCCTCACCTCAAAAAACCTCATATTGAGGGCTTCAAATACATATAATGGCATCAGCGTGCCTTTTTAAATATTTTATATAAAAATGTCAACATAGAAGGATCAAATATGATAATAATAACTAGAAAATCAACCAGCAGTTAAAAGGGAAAGCAGAAGCAATAGCTGAATTTATATTTATAAACCTATTGACAACACTGGTCTGACCTGCCACAAATTACCTTTTAGCTACTGTACATTATATATAGGCTAGTCAAAACTGATAACATTTTGCTTTCATCAGTTTTCTGTTCGGGTTGTGAAAACCTGAAATGTTTATTGTAGCAAAGTAATACAATATAGCTAGATAGCACTCAGTCCCTGGGTATGTTTACTTGGTGAAAAATACGTAAATGGGAAAAAAAAAAAAGTTTGGGCTAAAGAACAGGGTTATTGCTTTCACAACGCAGTTCATGGATTGTTTAATAGTATTTTAAATGTTAGTTAATGAGAGCCACAAGGAAGCACAGAAAAGCCAAAGATTGGTTACAGTGGCAGTAGCACAGTAGGCCTGAAGATTAACATGCCACTAGGGGACAGCAGAAAGTCACAAAATGAGGCAATGCCAAAGAAACAAGAACAAAAGGCTTTTCTTTGTCAAAAAAAAAAGGGGGGTGGGAGGGGGGGAACCAAGATGTATTTCCAAACCAAAATCATTTTACAAGTGAAGTGTTTGCAACTATATTTTTAAAAAGCAGCAAAAATATTTGCAGGGGCCTATTTTTAGGTAACTGGGATCTGTGTACCCAGAATGTGTTATAAAATATACATAATTGTATCATCCTGGCAAAATAAATTCAAATATGGACTATGCTATTTTCTGCTCTTGCTAGTACAGAGAAGTTTGAAAGATCGGAGGGAAATGCATGGAAAAGCACATTAGAAAGGCCTTATCCATAGCAGAATATGGCAGTGGGATATGAAGTCCTTAGGCAACAAGAACAAAAAATGAGAGGTGGGCATTCTGCTTCCACAGAGATGGAGTAAATATAACAGAGAATAAAATTAATTATACAGAGGGTTCAATGGACAGGTCAATTTAAGAACACATATGCTGACTAAGGGATACTCTATCTTACTAGTTATCCCTAAACATTACTCTGGTTGTTGAACTAAGTTACAGTCATAGTCTGAGGGCAACTCGTGGACTTGGAATTTGAAAGTTTGTGACTGCCAAAAAGTGAATCCATAAACCTCAACGATCTCACTCAACAGTTCTCTGAAAAGGCCATTCATACTTCAATATTATAAAGCTAAGAGTCATTTTAAGTATTGAAATTATAATACCTAAACAATTTGACCAGATTGTCCAAGCCTTAAAATGTAAATTCTTTGAAGACATAGACTGTGTTCCTTTTGATGTTATGCCCAATACTAACACACTTCAGAAACCCAGTAGTATCTCTGCATTTGACGACATCAATGTTTGCCATCAACTGCTTTATGCTACACCTAACAATTATTACATTGTTAACTTCAATGTCGTGCCTTCCCTTCTTTCCTTCCTCCTTCCCTTTTTCCTTTTCCTTCCTTTTTCCCTTCCTTCTCTTCCTTCCTTTTCTTCCTTTTTTCTTCCTTCCTCCCTCCCTTCCTCTCTCTTACCTCCCTTTTCCCTTTCTCTCTCCTTCCTTTTCTCCCTTCCTTCTCTTCCTTCCTTTTTCTTCCTTCTCTCTTCCCTTTCCCCTTTCTTCCCTTCCTCCCTCCCTTCCTCCTCTCTTTTCTCTTCCTTTCCTTTCCTTTACTTCTTTCTAATTCTTATTTTCTTTCTTTCCTTCTCTTCATTCCTTCTTTCCTCCTCTCCATCCCTCCCTCCATTTCTTTGTTCCATCTTTTCTTCCTCCTTTCCTTCCTTCTTCACTCTCTCCCTTTCTTTCTTATTTCCTTCGTTCTTTTCTTTGTCTTTTATCTTTGTGATCTGGAAAATTATTTTTATATGACCTAAAAACTGAGCAGTCTATTATATTTAAGTTCAAAGAATAATGAAATTTTAAATATCTTTACAAAACCATGTACTTTCTGTCCTCATTTTTTGGCAAAAGTATCACTAAGCCACAGGCAGACAGTTTGTCTGTTTAAAAAAATCCTTAGAAGCCCGTCACATAGGACTTTTTATTACAATGATAAGATGTGTTAAAAAAAATTGCGAGAATTTATAGCCCTTTTCCAATACCAAACCAACAAAACTTTTACACACATATGTTAGTGTCTTCTAAATGCCATGGATTGTTTCTTTGTTTTCCCTTACGTTCTGTGTTTTGCTCTTTTCTGTAATGTTTTACTCTTCTCGCCAATTCTCCTAACACTTTGACCCATTTTAGACTTCAATATTTCTTTTAGTCACAGTGTTTTTAATCTGCAAGATTATAACTGTTTTTTTCATCCCCTTTACTCTCTTCTTTTAAGAGTCCAAAAACTGTTCCTTGTAGCTTAACCATCCATTTTCCTCCCATGATCTTGGGCAACAGACCTCAAAAGTTTCTCTTGAAAAAAAAATAGTGTTTGTAGAGTTCAGAGAAACCTATTTCACAATTGTTATATCAAGAAACTCTTCCTAACGTCTAACTTAAATCCCATTGACTACAGTTTAAGACCCTCTGCCTTGTCCTATCTTTAGTGGAAACAGAGGCCAGCTGTTCACCACCACCTGCAAAAGTCCTGTGTTCCTTCATGTTCTCAAAGATTGCTATTAACTCCCTCAAAATCTTTTCTTCTCCAGACTAAACAACACCAGTTCCTTTACCCTTTCCTCATTGCGATTCTTTCCCAAGTCTTTAATCATTTTGCTATTTTCCTTTGGAACCACTCCAAGTTTTTCACATTTTGGCTTAACATGTAGGGTCCTAAATGGGACATAATGTACTAATGAAGAATTTACCAGTGTTGAAGGCAATGGGATGATTAAGTTCTGTTTCATACATTCTCCAGTTAATACATGTCAATGTTGTTTGTTTTAAAACACCAGTGCTATATTTCTAACTCATAATTAGCTTGTGATCCACTGTGACCCCTTCTATCTTTTTCTGTCATATTTATGCCTGCCCAGACCTTTCCTATCTTGTATTTATGATTCTTGTTTCCCTCCCACCCCCCACATGAGTTAACTGCCTTCATGCTTTCCTATTATGCTTCCTTCTATTCTTCAACTACCCCTTGTTCTAACTAGTCATTCTGAACCTTTTTTTTTTCTATTTTACATATTTAAATTTAGATCACAATCTCATGGACATTTATCAAATCCTTGACAATTTTTTTTTCAGATTACCAGATTTCCTAGTAGCACTAAAAAAAAAAAATCACGTTTCACATCTTTTGAACATCCTTAAGTTCACTGATTAAGGAGCAAAAGGTAGTTGTATGAGTGTCTTATTAATCTTTTAAACTAGGTAAGATTAGGTGAGTTTTAAATAGGAAAGTCAGAGAAAGATGTTTTGGTTCAGTTGTGTCTGACCCTTTATGACCCTATTTGGGGTTTTCTTGGCAAAAATACTGAAGTAATTGGTCCTTTCCTTCTCTAGCTTATTTTTATAGATGAATAGCTGAGGTAAAGAGGAATAAATGACTTGCCCAGGGTCACACAGCTAGAAAGTGTCTGAAGCTAGATTTGAGCTCATGAAGACATGTCTTCCTGATTCCAAAGACTGGCACTCTTTCCATTATGACCCCTTGCTGCCCCAGAGAAAGATTAATGGCATATTAAATGATAAACAATCTCTTCCCAAAGAAAAAGTTTCTTGTATTCTTGTTTGTGTTGTGTGTGTGTGTGTGTGTGTGTGTGTGTGCGCATGCATGCATGTGCGTGCACATGTTTATGTGTGTATAAGTAAGCCTAATTTATCTTCTCAAGACCTGGAAGCATTTAGCCTTCATTCTCTTCTTACCTCTCAAAAGGCCTGAGATGTTATTTTTTTTTACAACCTCACACTTTCTCATTATCTGTTTATATAGACAGATAGGGAAGATAGATATGAATAAAATGTTATCTAATCTCTCCCAGAGTAACACCTGGGAATCAGTTATCTCTCAGCACCTTCACCTCATAGAGCTGGTTATTCTACTTACAAATTATTTTAATTAACTCCTTTAGTTGAGTTTGGGTGGGGTGGAAGTGGGAAATCAACAGGAGAATTTTTTACTTCTATGGATTTGCCCATAAATGTGTTATTGAAGCTTAAACTGAACAGCAGTGAAAGTCCTTGAAAACGTGGAAGCATAAAAGCAAAATGTGTTTCTCTCAAGCTTGTCTCTAGAACCTGAAGTGTACAAGCAGGAAAAAGAAACATAATTTGCAAAGTTAATAGTTTTCACAGAGAAATCATCAATGAAGGCACTGACTTGAAAGTATCCCCTAGTTTTCAATGTAAAATGGTGAAATTTTAGACATTGTGTATTATAAATTATCATTTGTAAAGAGATTATAAAAATGATAATTCAATGTAGTTTAATTCCACACACATACACACACACATACATATATATATATATGAATTATGTATTGCATACCAGGCAGTGTGAACAAGGTGCTTCTGTGGATCACAATACCAAAACACAATACTGAAACTGTTCCTGTCCTCAAGGAGCTTACATTTTACTGGAGGGGAACAACATGAATACAGATAAATAAATACAAGATGGAAGGAAAGAAAGAAAGAAAGAAAGAAAGAAGGAAGGAAGGAAGGAAGGAAGGAAGGAAGGAAGGAAAGAAGGAAAGAAAAAGAAAAAAGGAAGGAAGGAAGGAAATACAAAATAATTTCAGAAAAGAGGAGAAGAACAATGTTAACTGTAACTGGGGCAGGGGGGACTGAAACCTTCCACTCTTATTACTGACCCATGCCCAAGACATCCTATATCCCCCATCCCCCTGCCTCAATCAATCATCCAGAGTTTTATCCTCACCCATACATAAGCCATTAAAATTGAGATTCCATCAGAGAAGACCCAGTACTACACTTCTACTGGCACCTACCTGTCTCCAAGTTGTCATTAAAAATAATAATAATAATAATATTAAAACATGCTTAATGCATTTGTTTCCTGATTTTCTTAGGTGTTCACCTACATAGAGAAAGTATCACCTTCCAGGAAATAAAGATCTCAAAGTAAATGTTCATTTCTTTGGATCTGGTTTCAGCTAACAAAATGCAGTACTGCAGGTATCATTTGGTGACCAGAATTTTGCAAGGTTTTTTACTTACACGGGAAGCTTATCTGAAGGTCAGAAATGTAATCAAAATTTGAACTAAATACAAATGGAAAACCAAGGCAAAACCAGAAAGTATCCTTCCCCCAAAATGTTTAATTTAAACAAGATTTTTTTCTATTTTGACAGAACTCATTACAGTTTAGAAACAAATACAAGAAACTCCTTGATGAGATGTGAAGAATATTTGAAAGCAGAAAAAAGATAGGAGGTTTGAAGTTCATAATGACCCCAGAATATTGATTTTTACAAAACATGACCCCTAAAAATTTCAAGGGAAAAGAAGAAAGCTATTTAGGTTCAGGGGAATATGAACAAAGATATTATTTTTCAAACTAGCTTCTTTTGCTTATATATTTGGGGGTAGTGATATGAGGTGTCTGTCTCAGAGTTAGCTTGGATGAACAGCCTGACACTAGCTTGACATTTTTTTTTCTTCTCTTCAAGGTCCCTTTACCATGATTCTAGGGCCAGCTTTCTAATCCAATTCCAGAACATTATCACTTCCTCATTCTTTCTCAGCTTCCATACTCATTCTATCATTTCTCCATCTTTCTATCTTTATGGTTTTACTTTAGTAATTCTTTCTATCTTCTTCCCTTTCTCTCTTCCCTCCTTCCTTCCTGATTGCCTTTCTGTCTGCCTTCCTTACATTCGAGCTATATACAGACATATATACATACATTTCCTGAAGTATGTATATCTATATACATATATATGTTTATGACTCCCTTTCTTCATTTTCTTCCTTCTTTTCTTCCTTTCTTTTCTCTCCATCTTTCACTTTTCTTCTTTCCTTCTTTTTTTCATCCTCTCTCTTTGCTTCTCTCTTCCTCCTCCTCTTTCTTCTTCTTCTTCTCTCTGTCTGTATGTGTCTCTGTCTCTTTCTGTCTATCTGTCTGTCTGTATCTCTTCTTCTCCTCCCTTTCTTTTATTCCCTCAACCATCCCCCATTTCCCTCCAGGCCATCTCTGTCTCCGCTAGCCTTTTTTTCTTATTCTGTCATCTCATAGTGCTCCTAGGTTTATTGCTCTTTTTTTTTCTGGTCACACCTGTACCACCTTTTATTTTAGATCTCTTTCTCTCCCGTATTTCCATGCCATATGTGTAGAAGGGAAAGCTGATTCATTGGGTCAAGAATAGATAAAAGGGCCCTGATGCCCTAGAAAATGCAGAATATTTTTAAATTGTGGTTTTCTTTTTTTTTCTTTTTTTTTTTTAGCTTGGAGAACTAACATATCCAAAAACTAAAAAGCAATATCCATAAAACATAATAAACCTAAATTTCAAACACACTGACTTTTATATCCTGCAGGTGTTCTTCCAGACCTTGTTGAAGCACATTCATTTAAAAGATCTGTCACTCTTTTATTTTTACTTTTCATATTCCTGAAGGTTTAACATTATTTCTTTAAGCACAATTTATTTAAAGGGGGCTGGGTGATTTTTCTACTATTCCTTGCTTCTATGGTTTGGCCAAGAAAACGTGTATTTTAACAAGTCTGTTCTCATAGGAGACATGGTTTAAATAAGCTATTGTGCATTTCATTTGTAAATAATTTATTCTTTAATACAAATGGCTACTTATTCTAACGTATCAAAATCAACAGGAGGCAAGGCTTGGTAGAAGGTTTTACCATTAGCCCAATTCAATTTTTTTCCAAGATAGCAGGAAAGGCATGGTTAATATTTAATTTAGTTTGTAACAGTGAAATCCACTGGTACTCACCTCCATGAAGTGATGTGTAAGACTGAATTTTTTTTTTGTTACTTCTTTGGTTAAAGGGAAAGGGTTTAATTTTCACCCATTCCCCACCAACAGAGTCATCAGGGAAAGTGTCTGCTATTTCTTTTTATTTTATCTTGCCCTAAAATACAAAATATATCTGTAGGACTTTGAAAAACATACTTTGAAGGGTCTTCAATTTATGGATCTTCCCATTTCATTCTGGGAGACACGAAAACTATGGATAGATTACATATAGCACCTGATTGCTATTTCCAGGGTGTGAACCACCACCCCACCCACCCCCTGCCAGAATAGACTGATATTGCATATTCAAACACATACAATGATATATTTGTCATTGCTATTGACCTTTATCTCTTCAGCTTCCTGACAACCATCTAGTTATTGACATTACAAATACCAGCAACAACGTGCAGGGCAAAGTATAACCTTTCATTTACCTTCATGTCCCTCAAGTGACTCGTGTAGGTAGTTTCAACAAAAGCGGCAAACAATGATACTGTTGATTTTTTTTTTCTTAACTTGCTAAAATGTTTTCCATTTTCCTCTTGTTCTCTGAAAATCATGCCAATAACTCTCTACAAAGGAAACGATTTCAAATGAATACAGGTAATTAGAAGTGTCAAGGAATCAGCAGAGAGTAGGGTGTCTGCCATCATTTCTGTGGAAAGAGTGCCAGATTCCCTTTCAAAAAGGTCTTTGTCATTTTTTAATAGAAGGTAATTAATGTAGACTATAGTAAAGTGTGCAGAATCTCAGTCGCTTGTCTTTCTTGCCTTAGAAATGGGACCATAAAGATGTTTTGATTTATAGAAACAATCATCTCAGGTTATTTAAAAATGACTTTTAATTACAAGAGCAGTCTTTTTAATCTTTTCATTTTTCTTAAAGTAAAAAAAAGAGAATTTAGAAAGGGAATATTTATTAGAAGACAAAGAGGAAAAAGTTTTTTGAAGGGGAAAAAAGTGAGGAGGTATGAGTTTGATTAGGAAGTGAACCAATATGATTTTATATCACTGATGAAGGAGACTGGGTACAGGATGAATGGACCAGACCTCTGAATATATTCAATGAAATTAGAAAAGTAAGTCTATCACTTCTATTCCAGTAATTACATAATTTTCAACATAGTGGGCAGAATGAGGCTGACATTTTCCAAAGCCTGCAAATAATTGGATACTTGGGTCCTTTAAAGAGCCCCCGGAAACCCATAAGCAACAACAATAAACAGTGTAAATTTTTTTTTCAAAAAAGTAGATTTCATTTTTAAGACCACTTTCATTTGGAAGTTTAAAAAAAATGGTCTGAGGCTTTTTTCCTTAAGTTGATTTTCACAAAATCTATAGGGGAAAGGATTTCCTACTGCACACTGAGCAAACAGAATAATCCTTACTGAATTAAATTTTTCATAGAAGTAAAGTCAGAATCAATCTAACCCATGTTCTCAACAACAACAACCAAAACAAAAAAAAAACCTACTATTTTTTCTTAATCCATTTTGTTATATTGGGATATCATAAAGCCTCTAAAAGATAACAAATGTGCACAAATACTTGATTATTTAAAATTAAATTTTAATAAGCCAAGCCAGTATTGGTGACCTCAGTATTTTCAATTACTTTGAAAGAGATACATCAAATGGTTTTGGATAATGGTCAGGGCATCTCTAGAGTACTAAGAATACTGGACAAAGTATCATCTGGTATGTTATCATTGTTCAGTTGTGTCTGACTCTTTGTGATCCCATTTGGGCTTTTCTTGGCAAAGATACTGGAGTGGTTTGCCATTTCTTTCTCCAGCTTATTTTACAGATAAGGAAATTGAGGCAAACAGTTAAGTGACTCATCCAAGAGCACACAGCTAGTAAGTGTCCAAGGCTCAATTTGAACTTATAAAGGTTAGTCTTTCTAACTCCAGGGCCAGCACTCTATCCACCATGCCACCTTAGCTGCCCCTATCATATGGCATAGACATCCTGAACTCAATATTTCAGGTCTAGTGCTTGCAAAACAAGAAAGACAAAAAAAACTTTGTCTTCAAAGAGCTAACATTATACTAGGGGAAATACAACATATGCCTAAAGAAGTAAATAGAAAGTAGTTTCAACAGAGAGAGAAGCATAATAAATGGGACGAATCAGGAAAAGCCCTATGTAAGAGTAAGCACCAAAGCTTTCTGTCGAAGGAAGATAGGGATTCTCAGCAGAGTTGATGAGGGACATAGGGAACCACTTCTATAAAGATGCAGAGACCCATTTGCCTAAGAAGGACCAGGTAGACATGGCCCAATAAAGATTTAGTTGTAGATGAAGAAACAAGGGTGCTAATATCAGTATTTCTCAAGGACTAATTTGTCATGCAAGGGACAATGAACCAGTGACAGGGGGAAAATGAGGCACCATGAGATGCTACCAGCTATTTAAGGCCCTCAAAAACTCTCCTCTTTGACTATAGTCTGTTCTTTTGCCCTATACTGACCAGGTCTACACCCCTAAACTGGCTAATTCCATTATTTCTTTGTCTCAGCCAAGTAGGACAAGGACACAACCCAGAAGATAGGGTCTGGTATATGTGACCCAGATGAGGCTGTGCAAAGTAGGTGGAGAAATAAGAATGGATCTAAAGGGCTAGGGCAGGGCTGAGCTGAAAAAAAGGGCAAAGGGTGTTGCAATGATGACATGCAGTAGCTTTGGAGAGGAGTGCACTAATTTTTTTTGGAGGGGTGAGAAGGGGTCAGAATGGAGTGAAAGAGAGGGAGGAATGCAGATGTACTTCACCATAGTTTTTAACAGCTCATCTTTCAGTAGCTTCTCAAAAGATTCCCACCTATTAAAACATCTCACCCAATCTCATTTCTATTTCTTGCAAATGAAATAAATCTTTGCTGCCTTTATATGGTGCCAATAAGGGCAAAAGTCAGCAGGAACATAACTAGATTTTTTTTGGCATCCAGGGAAAGAACTACAAACTTCCAATTAAATTAATTTCATGCTAAAGCTGAAGTTCTTCCAAAATCCCTTAAATCTGGATTAGGAAGTGCTGGAAAAGGAAGCAATCAAGATGAATGATTAGGATTTTAAGATACAAACCTGAGATGTCATACCTAAAAACTATTGCTTGCTATTTAAATATTGAACAACTGTGTGGCATAGTAGGAAGAGCACTAGTCTCACATTCAAAAAGACTCATAGTAGTTATGTGACCCTGGGTAAGCCACTCAACACCTCAGTGCCCCAGGTGTTCCCTAAGATTCTGATATTCCAGAAGATTTGTATTAATAGAGGAAATTCTTCATCTGCTTCCTCTCCCTCCCCTAGGAGTTCCCTAGCATGATGAAATCACAGATCCAATAAGAAATCAAACATTACTTTTAAGTGAAATGGTGTAAGGTTAATTCTTTTGACGAAGTTCACAAATCTAGCCCTTGGTAAAATCAGGCAATATTAGGAAAAGGATTCAAAACTAATTTATATGCCATAAGTCTTAACATGATGTGATGGAGAAGCAGGAAAGGCTGGGTCCAGTTCCTGATTCTGACCCATTCTGACGGTGTGACAATGAACCACTCACTTTACTTTCTCAATGACTAAGTCACAGGACAGTCATTCATCTGCACCAGTGAAGTGAGTATCTTTAATGATAAAATTTGACATCCATACCAAAAAAAAAGTTCTACACCTCAACTCCTAATATTTATATCCATGATTGCCTTCTCCAGTTTGTTTCTTCATACCTTTAGGTAGATAGGTGACACAGTAGACAGAGCAGTGGGCCTGGAGTTAAGAAGACCTGAGTTCAAATCCAGCCCCAGACACTTACTAGCTGTGCAAGACTCAGTTTCTTTATTGTAAAAAAATAACAGCACCTGTTATCACAAGATTATTGTGAGGATCAAATAAGATATTTGTTAACGGTGGTTAGCACAGTGCCTGGAACACAGCAAGCAGTATACAAATGTTTATTTCTTTCTCTTCTCTCTTCCACTCCTACCTTACCTAAGAAAATCAGAAGACAGCACTTTAAATGTGGAAAGTAAACTTTATAGGATAATAAATAAATTTAAACAAGTACTATTGAGTACTCTTATCCACAAACCGAAGATGTCATAAACAGCTATTATGATATACTGTACATTATTAAGCAAATAAAAATTTTTGCCCTCAGAGAAGCCTCTATTAAAAAAAAAGTGTCTGCTATATTCCTCCCTATGTATAGAAAGTACTTAAGCTTAACTGCAGCTTAGAAACTTAATTGATTATCGATACAAATGTACCATTGAGAGCAAATTTCTGCTTGCCAATGAGCTTATAGAGCTCCAGTTTTGTTCTGTAAAGGCCATATGAGCATAGTTAACAGTCAGAGTGACCTTTCATAGGAATAATCCATTTTGCAGAGACCCTACATGAGGTTCCAGCAGCCTCATTTCAAAGGGCTTATATGTGTGCCCAATAATAGAAATAGGAGGGAAGAAGGAAAGGGAAAAATGAGACTGAAGAGATTTTTTCAAATCAACCACGCCACTTCAGGTCTTCATTATCTCTTGCCTGAGTTATTAAAGTAGCATCCTAACAAATCCTCCCACCCCTTGACTAGTCCCTTTCCCACTTCAATCCGTTTAATTCACATCACTGTTAGACTGATCTTCCTGGTGCAGAGCTTAGACAAGGTGCTTAAACCTCACAAAATATTTTTGGCTCCCCATGGCTACCAAATAAAGACTAAACTCCTTAACCTGACAATTAAAGTCCTCTACAATTATGCTCAAGTCTACCCTTCCAGACATATCTCACAACACGCCCTTCATGTACTGTACAATCCAGCCCAATGAAACTTAGCTCATCTTTTCCCAAATCCAAGTCTTTGCTACCAGTCATCCTTAAGTTCATACTCCCTCCAATGACATAGGTTTCAACCCTTCTGGCACAGTGGATACAGTACTTGACCTGGAATTACAGAGACCGAAATTCAAATCTGGCCTCAGACACTTAGAACCATGTGATCCTGGGCAAGTCGCTTAACCTCTGTTTGCCTCAGTTTCCTCAAATGTAACATGGTGATTATAACAGCACGTACCTCAAGGGTTGTTGTAAGGATCAAATGAGATAGATCATATTTGTAAATTGTTTAAAATTGTTCCTATTCCCTATAGGAATGTCGTTGTTCAGTGGTTTCAATTGTTTCCAACTCCTAGTGACCCCATTTGGAGTTTTCTTGGCAAAGATAATGGAGTAGTTTGCCATTTCCTTCTCCAGCTCATTTTATAGATGAGCACATAATGGGCTCTACATAAATGCTTATTCCATTCCCTCCATCCCATGTGACTCTTGCCTATGGCCTCCCATAAATACTCTACAGATGTCCACATAACATGCTGAAGGTTTCCCTCTCATCATATTTAACAGTAGAGCACGTGAACTGTCCATTTTTATTCCTCTTTCTTGCCACACAATTAGTCCATGAAATTTGTAAACTTACATTCTGGTTTGTATCATACTTACGTATCATGTATTTTTCCTTCCCACCCACCCACCCTCACTAGCTATTAAATTGATTGCTCTTAAACCCCTCTGACTCTCTGGTAGACCCTTGCCCTGGTGACCTGGTAGCCTGGTACCATCTCATCTGTTTCATTGGTCCATGAATTTGGCAGCCTCTCAATGGGGCTGCTAGGTGGTACAGTATATAGACTGCTAGGCCTGAAGTCAGGAAGATTCATCTTCCCAAATTCAAATGTGGCCTTGGACATTTGCTTGTTTCACACTTAATCCTGCTTGCCTCAGTTTCCTCATCTGTAAAATAAGCTGGAGAAAGAAATGGCAAACAACTCCAGTAGCTTCGCCAAGAAATCTCCAAATGGGGTCAGGAGGAGCAAGAAACAATTGAAACCACTGAACAACAGCATTCCTATATGGAACCTGAAGTTTCTATTTGCCTCCAGTGTTTTCCCAACTTAGGCTAGCATTCCAGATAACTATAACTGAGTCAAGAAAAAATCAACCAAATATTTCCTCCTGACTTTTATTCCTCTGGCTACTTTGTTTTCCATACCTTACTCATTATTAAGAGCCTACCATGAGACAGACACTGTGTTAAGCAATAGAGATATAAAGAAAGGCATTGAACATAGTACATGGCTCTGGCATTCTGGTTGAAAAGAAGTTAAGATTTTTAAATTTTTAAGAAGTTAAATTTTTAAATGCAAAAGACTGTTTCTCTAGTCACCAATCTTTAAGCTCCCCCACTGTCTTTCTACGTCAAAGTTGAGGTCAAGGAAAGAGTGATCTAGTTAGAAATTATGCTATTTTAGCCAAGAAATTAAGTTCTGTATTTTAGAGTAAAGGGAAGATTTTTATTAAATGAATGCCTATGCAAAGTTTGCATTTTTAAATAAAATTTATTTGTTATTTTTTATAAGTTAAACATAGTTGTTTTAGTTTCTTTTATGAATAAAAATAATACCTTTTATGGTTATGTATTTGATAAATTCTTTCCAATAGACACAGAAAATAAAGTTGCCTAGCTGAATACTCTAAAACAAATAAGCGTGCCTACTTAAGTAAAAACATAAATTATTTGCATTGTAAAGTAATTTTGGAGGGAAATTCTAACTGGAAGAATCAGGAAGACATCTTGTAGGAGGTGTCACTTGAGTTGATCCTTGAATATTGTAAAGCATTCCAAGGCAAGGAGGCAGAAGATGGAATATGTCTGGGGAGGAGTTTGGGTGTGCATGTGTATGTGTGTGTATGGGGGGGGAGGGGATTTGATATGAAATGAGCCTGAAAATATAAGTTGGAGGGGCAATCAGGTGGCGCAGTGGCTAGAGCACAGGCCCTGAAATCAGGAGGACTTGAGTTCAAATGTGGCCTCAGACCAAACACTTGACACTTAATAGCTGTGTGACCCTGAGCAAGTCACTTAACCCCAATTGCCTAAAATATATATATATGAAAGTTGGAACCAGATTGTGAAGCAGTTTAAATGCTTCTTCTTACTATTGTAATTCTTCTCCCATTATGTCATTGTAGAAAACAATGGAGGGGTAGGTCTGACTTCCCTTTTATTTTAATGTTTTACGGTTTCCCTCCTGAACATGCATCTCTTCTTTTAAAATGCAATTCTATTTGAATCAATAGGAAACTCCAGTTTTCTATTGTATAGTAGACTTTGTATTAACACACATTGCTACAAACCAGAAAAGACTAGCATTCTGGTTAGAGTCTTAAAATATTTCTTCTGATATAAGGAAAACGAGAGTTTCAAGTGCTTCATATATATCCCCTAGAAAAAGCACATGTCTGCAGAACTCTAAATGCATGATTTTAAGATCTAACATACCATAAAACAGTCCTGTATCATAAAGGCCTATCTAAATATCCTTTGAACTATTTACACCCTATGTGTGCCAGTGGGATTTTTACGGGCTAAATAATAACAAATAAATGGAACCAAGGACTACTTCAAAGACCTTTGTAAGCTTCACAAAACTCTGCATAATTTTGCAGATACACAGTTTAGTTCCCATTACATAGATCTTCTGAAGTTCATGGTCTTGGTCTGTAAAGTACTGAGAAAAATTCAGACTTTGCAAATAAAATAATGTCAAGGACCCATGATTTTTTTTGCATGATAATTTCCTTCACCTATGTAGACTAAGATCCATCAATAACTTTTCTTTTACCTATGTAGATTGTGAACCATCTTTAACTTATCCTTCACCTATGTAAATTGCAACCCATCTATAATTTGTAATTGTAGACATCTGCCTGAGATTCAGCAAGATTTAATGACTTGACCGTGGCTGTGCAACTATTAAGAATCGAATGCAAGACCTGAACCTGGGTCTTCCTAACTCAAAGTCCAGCATTCTCTCTACTACACCAGGCTATTTCTTACTTTGTAAATAGTAGGTACTTAGTAAATATTTGTTAAATAGATGAATGTTTGTCAGAACAATTTTTTAAAGAAGAAAACATATTTATCTAAAATGTTGGCTTGGCTTATCTTGGCTCCTTAACTTGGGGTCAAAAAGCTTGTTTTTTCAAAATATTTTGATAATTCTATTTCATTATAATTGGTTCTCTTTGTAGTCATATGCATTTTAGTTTACATATTTAAAAACATTATTCTCATTCTTTAGGATTAATCAGAATGACACATAAAAAAGTTAAGAACCTAGAGAGTTATATAGTTAAGTAGACAGGTGATAGATAAATACATAGATAGATATAGATAATAGATATAAGATATAAGAGAGATAGAGATGTTAGGTATAGGAGAAAGATAGGTAGATAGATAGATAGATAGATAGATAGATAGATAGATAGATAGATAG
>NW_020954572.1:26664992-26706434 GCF_900497805.2 Vombatus ursinus | reverse complement strand
TAGATAGATAGATAGATAGATAGATAGATAGATAGATAGATAGATAGATATAGATATAGATATACAGAGATATAGAAAACAGATACAGGAAATAGATCACTTATTAAGCTGTTACTATGTCCAAGGTGCTGTGCTAAGTTCAAGGCATACCTCTAACACAGACTGGTTGTGATCTGAGGCAAGTTACTTAAAGTCTCAGTGTTCTAAGTAACTCACCAAATTGCAAAGAAATTATTGGCCTACATTGGTAAAGGGAGTTTTCTCATCCGCAAGTTCCCTATGCCAATGAAATCAAAGGTGTTATCCCTATCCCCTTTTCTTAAAACCGAAATTAACATAAACCCACCCATCCAGGACATACTTAATGTCTGAAGACTGTAGCTAATCTGCCTTCCTCCAGATTGTGATTGGAGTCGCAGATGACTCAGAATAACTAGCCTTACTCCAGGCTGAAAAGAGAGGAAAAACTATGCCAAAGCTACCAGTACTGGCCCATATGGGCCTCCTATTGCTTGAGATTAGAGGCTTTCTTTATCCTCTCCCAGGCTTCTTACTACCATGATGCCTATATGTAGGAGCACTATCTAATGAGGATCCTCTCATGTAGGCTGGGAGGCAAGGACATAAGAGAAAAGGATGCCTTTCCCCAAGACTTAAATGGCCTTGGGCTCTAAGGCTGTAGCTATTAATATGGCTTCTCAGTCATCTCAGGGTACAAAGAGGCCAGACTTGAGTGGTCAGTGCCCCCCATGTTTGACACGAGTTCCACTGCTATGCAAGTTTACCCTCTGCTGAACAGTCACATGTCTATATGGAGATGGAGGGTACATGACTCCCCTGACCAATACTATATTCTTGCTAAGTTTCTTGTCCATGCTATGGCTAGGTAAACCAACTTTTGTTTACTGTTAGATAATTATATGAGTGACACATTTCATTCCAGTCTTAAACATGAAACACCAGAATGGCTTGCGTCAACTCTGGCCTATAACATTTTTCTCCACCAGTGACATTCCTGCCCACCACCACCACTGCTTTTCTAGGCACCACTAGTTGATGCCTTAGATAGCACATTGGACTTGGAGTCAAGAGGGCCTGAGTTCAAATTGGGCCTCAGATATTTGCCAGCAGTATGAACTGGGAAAATCACTTAATCCTCTGTTTGCCTCAGTTTACTCATTTGTAAAATGGAGACAATAATAGCACTTACCTCCAGGGTTGTTGTGAGGATGAAATGAGATAAAATTTGTAAGATACTTGCAAACACTAAAGCACCATACAAATACTAGTTATTATTGTTGTTGTAATTGTCCTCTGTAAGAATTCTAAAAAACTAGTTTTCTTCTTATACATGAAACCTTCTGATTCCTAGTCACTGTCTGCCAAGGCAAAAATCTCTTTCTCCTGCCATCTCTTCCCATTCTCTCATCTCTTTCCAACTCAGCCTCATCCCACCACAGACTCCTATCCTTTCCCCTCCTCTTCCACTATGCCCTCTGGGATTTCTTTAGTAGTAACATTCTTTTCAGCATAGATCTATTCTCATGCATTTTCTATCTTCTTAAACTCAGAAACCCAGATTTCTCCACATGTTACTTCATAACTGACCACTCTCTCCAGTGCTGGTGGCTTCTTTATTTATTGCAATCAATACTGAGACTGGTGAGGTTGGCACACTCCTTGCTCTCCACTATCACTCTCCCCACCGCTACTTAGAATACTTTCCTTTTCAATTTATTTACTCCTTCGCTGAACATTCAGATGTTTGTCTCTGTCGCTACTCAATTCCTCACCTCCAACTATATTCTTGCTTGGTTAACAAGAATGGTCATACTACAGACTTCACCATCTCCCCAAACTATTCTACTTCCATGAAATTGAATAATGAAATTCACCTCTTGCATCATAATTGTCACTTCAACTCTCCCTCTATCTTACTCCTCCTAAACCAGTTCTTCCTCTTCCCTGCAACCTTTCATCATGCCATTCCTTCCTGCTTTCCCAGTTTCTAAACTCACCCCTCACTTTCCTCTCTTCATAGTGTTGATCCTTAGTTCAATAAAGTTAAATAAGGATCTGTCCTCAAGACTTGAATCTTTTGAATTTTTGTATTTCTAATGTTGACAACCTGGACATCTTTCACCATAGGTCACTCCTGTCAAAAGACTTTTCCACCCCTACTCACTGAAGGGTGAAGTCTATTGGAGGAAGTCATAAAATCATGCCAACTGAGTCCACCACAAACTCACATGATATCGCTTCCACTGGTCCTCCCTGATGCATGGTTATGCTCTTATTTTTGTCTGAGAGACCACCCTGTTCTTTATAGGAAATGCTTTCAGCCTCTCTTCTCTGCTTATATCTCCAATACCAGCTTTCCCTTGGCCTCTCCAAGAAATGACTGTTACTACTGAGAAAATCAAAGCCATTCAATGTAATCTCACTCAGCTTTAATGCCCCTTAAAAAGTCCTACCTAGGATGTGCCATCTCTGTTAGCTCTGTCTCTCTCCTTCTTCTTAGTTAGACCTCTTAGCTAGTCTCCTCAAAAAGGCCACCTAGATTTGGAAGCTCTACTTCCTCTCCTTTTTCTCTTACCTAAACCGTTTGCAATCTGGCTTCTGACTCCATTATTCAACTGAAACTGCTCTCTCAAAAACTAGCAGTGCTTTTTAAATTATAAAATCTAATGATCCATTTCTCAATATTCATCCTTCTTGACCTCTCTGAAAGACTTGACACTTTATCTCCTGAATACTCTCTCCTTTCTGGTTTTTTGTGACCCTGCATTCTCTTTGTCCTCCTGCCTGTCTGACTGCTTCTCAGTCTCCTTTGCTAAATATTCATCCAAGTCAATTCCACTAACTATGGATATACTCCAAACTTCTCACCTTGTCCTTTTCCTCTCTTTCTATACTCTCACTTGGTGATATCAGTTCTGATGGTTCAGTTATTATCTCCAACACAAATGACTCCCAGATCTTTACAACTAGCCCTATTCTCTTTCCTGGACTACATCAAAAACAATCTATTAGAGATTTCCAATTGGATATTTTGTAGATATCTAAAATGCATCATGCCCAAAACAGAGATCTTCATCTTTCTCTTCAAATCCACTTCTCCTCCAAATTTCCCTATTACTATCAAAGCCACCTTCAAGGACTCCCCATTGTTTTTAGGATAAAATGTAAATTCCTTACCCTGGCACTTAAGACCTTCAACAATCTGGCTCTATTCAGAAGTTCCAAAGTCTTTCAAGCCTTATTTCACGTTACTTCTCCCATATAATCCATGCTTCAAAAACACTAGAGTACTGCCTGTTCTCCAAATTTGACACACCACCTTCCACTTCTATTCATTTGCCCAAGCCATGCCTTATGGCCCCAAACTAAAACTTTTTCCTCTACCTTTGAGATCACCTGTTTTTCCCCAAGATCTGGCTCAGGAGTTCCCTCTCTGCACTCCCATCAAACTAGTAATGTCCTCTTACTCCTCAAATACTCATAGAGCACTTAGTTTGATTTCTCCTTTGCCCCACACACTCCCTCCCATGATTTTACACTTATCTGTGTATAGACTGGATAGAATGTCAGGCTTAGAATCAAGAAGATCTGTATTCAATTCTTTCTCTTAGCTTTATGATCATGGTCAAATCATTTAATACTCTCAGAATCAGGCTCTACATTTAGAAAGTGAGGATAATGGTACTGTTGCATGGAATTTTGTAAGACTTGAAGATAGTCTATGTACATCAACATATATGTATATGTGGATGTGTATAAGTTATTATCATACCTAATAGAATTCAAGGTCTTTGAGGACAGGAATTATGGGTTGGTAGGCTTGGTTTTTTTCTTTTTCATAAATCTCTGTACCCCCAGAAACTAGTATAGCACCTTGCACAAAGTAGGCACAGGATAACAGTTTGTTGCATTGCATTGAATAGGACTTGAAAAAAGGGAAAAGCAAACTTGCCAGGATGTGTTTGAGTAGCTTCAAAAACGCCAGGGCTAGACACTTCTTCTAATCAAAAGGCAAAGAGTTGATGGAATTTTAAAATGCAAACTAGTTCAGTGCAAATGATGAATGATGGAAAAGTTTTTAAAGCATTATATTAAATTTCCTATCATACTGTATCATAATCCATACAATATTTGCATTCTTTGTGAAATGCGACTCTCAAGAGCTCTTATTTCCAAAATTCCATTAGGAAAGGATAACAAATTCACTGGTAAAAAGGGAGATTGAGAATTTTTGTTATGTCTCAATGTTCTACTCTATCTCCTATACCCTGCCAAGAGAAAAAAAAACCCGTCCTTCCTCCTAACTTCCTGATTTCTGTTGATGGCATCACCATCATTCCAGTTAATCAGGCTTATAACTGTGCAGTCATCTGTAATTTTTCCCCTCTACACCTCCAACATGTAATTGCCAGGTCATGTGAATTCTCCTTGCAAATATTTCCCTTAGTTTCTATTCTTAGTTTCTCTCTTCTAGTTCAGGCCCTCATCTCTTCTCATTTGGACTATCATAATAGCTTCTTACATAATCTTCCTACTTTTGTCCTTTCCTCTACAATCCATCCTTCATACTTCTTTGGTTGTGATGCACCTCTAATCACAAACCTTCAGGGATTTTTCATTATCTATCAAATAAAGTTTAAATTCCTGATATTAGCATTCAAAGCAGTTCATAACTTGTCTCCAACCTACCTTTGCAACTTTGTTTCCTACTATTTCCCTTCACTACCTCTTTATTCCAGCTTAATTTGACTATTTCCTACTTCCTGTTCTCATCATGTCCTTTTCCATCTCTGTGTCTCTGTTTATGCAGTTCCCTCATGCTTGGAATGGATATCCCTCTACTCCCATCCCCAACTGTTGAAGTCCATCACTACTTAAACAAGTTCCAGCAAGGAGTCACTTCCTCCAAATACCCTTCTCTTAAGCTTACGCTCTCCTGAGCCCAGCTAAAAGTGAGTTCTCCTTCTTCATACTTCACATAGTACGTTGTCTAGACCTCTCCTTTGCATTTATTTATATCATAATGATCTGCACTTTGGTGTTTGCAAACAGGTTAACAGTATATTAGTTTTCAGAATCCCACAATTCCTATCAAGCTGACTTCCCCAGACCCTTGAGTAAAAAGTTCACATCACATCTAGCTTTGTATCCCTCATGCCCAATACAATGTCTTGCACCTAGTAGCTTCTTAATAAAGCTCCTATTTAATTATAAGCTACATAATTCTGTGTTAAATTGTCTTTGTATCCCAGTCCCTTTTTTTTTAATGAACCCTTGCAAACAAGTGCTTAATATGTATTTGTTGAATTGAACAAAGTTTGTAGAGTGACATTAAGTCTGTTCCCTATGGCTACTTTTAAAGTGAAATGTAAACAATAAAGTACTTATATTAGATGATAAAAAAAATGACTCCACAAAAGCTCTACTATGAATTCTCATAATGATGTAGAGATGACCCTGGATGCCCAGAGATCTATCCATCCTAGGTCAAAGGCTCTGGGAGGTTCACAAGCTCTGGCAGTTTGTACCAAGCTTGAAAAGCCATAAGTATCAATCTGATGTTAGGCTTCCTGCTGTCCAAAGATAGACAGAAAAGATAATAACCAATAGTTTTACTGTGAGGCAATGAATTATCTGGCTATGGCAACCCATGGAACAAAGAAAAATTCAAAATATTATAAGAATGATCTGAAAATCAATGAAAAATGACAGCATGAATAGATTATTTTTGTCATTAATGACAAATCATTTTGTATGACATGATTTAACATAAAAATAATGTATTATGTTGTATTAAAAATTATTAAAATAAATTAAGGACATGTATAACTAGAAAATGAAGTGGGCATCATGTAGCCAGAATGAAGGAAAACATGGACAGCCCAAATCTGTATTGGTATCCAGGAAATGCTAAAGGGAAATGTCACACTGGAGGTAGGTCCTATAAAGAGAATTTATCAAAGTAATGATCAAGAATTGCAAAGGATGAAATGACATGGATGGGTTATGATTGGTACTTTAGGAGAGAGTGTCCACATCAATAAGATCATAGATCCATTAAAGAATCAATATGTAAACAACCTACATCATCTCATGCCCTGAGACTACAAAAAAGAAATCAGATCAAAGGTAATGATGGGGTAACAGGAACGAAATGCAGATAATGCAATCTAAAATTATTCTAATGATGAATAAGATGGGATGCTGCACAAAGATAGTGATAATATGGTTTCACAAGGAGTCTATCCATAAGCTCAAATCTAAAAGGATGTAAATAATACATGTAATTGAGGACAGGTAACTTGGGTCATGTGGCAGTGTTGTGTTCCCAAAAGAATAGCGTCAGGAAGGCTAAAATCCATAAAGAGCTGAGTTTTTTGAAAACTGTTATGGACAGGGAGAAAGAAGGGCTGTAGTGAGGACAAGGTCACCAGGACTTTGCCATAAGACAGGAGATTTAGAATGTGCTGACATCATTGTTCAAGGGAATACTCCCTCCCCTAATTATCCAGATAATGGCAGCCTTCTCTAATAGCACATTTCCTTCTCTCTTTGGCCCTGCTGTTCAGTCATTTTTCAGTCATGTCCTATTCTTTTGTGACCCCTTTGGGGGTTTTCTTGGCAGAGCTAGTGGAGTGGTTTACCATTTCCTTCTCCAGGTCATTTTACAGATAAGGAAACTGAGGCAAATAGGGTTAAGTGATTTGTCCAGAGTAACACAGCTATTAAGTGTCTAAGACCAAATTTGAACTCAAGTCTTCCTAACTCCAGGCCTGGTGCTCTATCCACTGCTTCACCTGGCTGCCCCCTGTAGTTGTCTAGATAAATACCCAGCATAGACACTTCATTATAACCAGAGCGAGCTTCTCTCATGGCCCACACAAAAGTGCTTGTTCTAAGCTCTAAAATTGCTAGTAACACATGTTAGGAAAGGATATTTAATGTATTGAAACACCACAGTACTGAGGACTGGGAACTGGATGATTACCTTCCCATTTTAAGTGTAAAAGGTAGATTCTGCACCTTTCTGCCAATTTGCTTGACATTAGTTTTCAGAAAAATACCAGAATATGTTCCTGCAACAATACTTGGCATGACTTGTTCTTCATGAAATCATGCTAGATCCCAGTGTTTACCATGTTCCTTTTCAATCTTCTTTTAAATTCCCATAGTAGGCCACAAAAATGCATTCAACATAATATACTTGGATTTTGTTAAGATACTTTATACCTTACAATATCCTTATGGGGAAAAAATGGAGAGATGTGTACTGAATGATAATAGATTTAAAATTAGTTGAACAATACAAACCAAAAGGTATTAAATAATGGATCAAAATCAACCTGGATAGACATCTCTGTCCAATGGAATTCATAAGGTTCTGTCCTTATCATTGATCTAATCAGATTTTTATAAATTATTTGAATAAAAGCACGAAAGACATGTCAACTTAATTTTCAGATTACAAAGAGCTGCAGGCATAGAAAACAAAATGAATAACTGAATCAAAACAGAAAAATATCTTGACATGGTAGAAAAATGGACTGAATATAGTACAATTGAATATAACAGGGATAAATGAATACTTTTAAATATGGGTTCAAATAATGAACTTTATAATTAGAGGAGAGAGAAAGACATGACCTGATAGCTCATGTGAAAAAAAAAAACCCTAAGGCTTTTAGTTGTCTGAAAGTTGAAAAAAGTCAACGACTATGTTAAGAGCCTCCTGTTTATTCATCCATCCTTGACAATTACACAATTACAAATAATACCAAGTTACCTTTTAGAATAGTGATTCTTCACCTTATAGTACAATTGGTTTCCTTTCTAATCCTATGTATTTTATTTTATGTATTTAAAAAAATTACTCTGAGGAGTCTATGGCTTTACCAAATTTCCAAAGGGATCCATGACACAACAGGTTAAGAATCCATGCTTTGAAGGTATGGAATGGGAGAAAAGGGATAATTAAATAGCTTTCCCTCCCCTGTCCAGCTCTAGCCAAAATAGTGGACCCAACGAATAAAGCTAACTGGATAGCAGGATTTACTTGGCTCAAAGCTATTCTTTGAAAAATGTCTATAACACCTTTAGTGGACCTCAGAGATAAGATGGCAGATTGTACAATATTTTCTCCAATTCCCAAGGGAAATTCTTCATCTACAGCATTGGGTTGCCCCATCTTGTTATCTTTCGTCTGTGTTGGTTTAGTCCTTGAAGCCTTCTGATTCAGATTTGACTCCAGAAAGTAGTGTTGTCCTTCTCTGTTCATTAGAGAATGGAGATCCCTTAGAATATGACCCATTGTTCAAAGTTTGAGCGGTTAAAGTAATGCTCTGGACTGGATAGATCGTGAGGAAAATTACCATTGATGATACCTGGATATGGACTGGATCTACTTGACTTCTGACTGAGAAAGTAACTACAAAACACCTCTATTGTTACTCCTTACATATGTACAAGAGTGGTAGAAATAAACACACCTTTGTACAAAAATAGAATTGGCTACCTCCAGAAATAGTGAAGTTCCTCATCACTCTAGGTCTTCAAGAAGAAAATAAATGAATATCCATTTGACAGGACTACTGTAGAGAGAATTTATGATCCAGCTAAGGATTAGACTGCATAATCTGTGATCCTGCCCAACTCTTAGATTTTATAATTCTATGTTTCATTTATAGAGCACTTTACAGTTTTCTCAACACTTTCACATATATTATATCATTTAATAAAACTGCAATTTCTGTCTTCAGCCTTCAGACCAAAACATCCAACATGTTGTGCAAAAAAAAATTGACTAGCAAAAAATGTCCTTGCCTGAATGAACATATCTGATAATCCCACACGGTTTGCCAAAAGAATAAATGTGTTGGAAGAAATGAAATAAAATAGAATTTCTGTCTATGCTACTCATTATGAAGCATCTGACTATACATATATCTTTACCTCACAGTATACAATTTTAACTACAGTGTATATTCTAAAAAAAACCTATGAAATGGAAAAAAATTAAGAATCTTTGTCACGGTAACTAAAATGGAAGAGATTTTACTGAGTGACATTAAAGGATAGCAACATTTGAAAATCAACTGAAAGGAGGACTTCAAATAAAAGTTTCTCTCAAAATCTCAGATTCTGATTTAGAAAACAACAAACAATGCTATGGAGGAAGGAAGGAAGGAAGGAAGGAAGGAAGGAAGGAAGGAAGGAAGGGAGGGAGGGAGGGAGGGAGGAAGGAAGGAAGGAAGAAACATTTATGAAATGCCTACTATGTAACAGGCACAATACTAAATGCCAAGGAAACACATACAGAAGTGAGGCAGGCCTTACCATCAAGGAACTTATATTCAAGTTGAAAAATGAGAATAATTTTGAAGTCATTCAAAGAAATTCTGGAAGACAAAGGTATTACTCAAGCTCTCTAAAGAGCACTATCTCTGATCACTTGAATCAAAGTAACCCATTGCTTTACCAGTATGACTGAGTTAGTAGTGGCCACTTCTTATTATATTCATGGATGGCTCAATACTCCAGCACAGAGTTGGGCTTAGGGAAAACCCACAAACACTATAAAAATTTGAAGTGTCAGGAAAGCATCTCATTAGACAGAGTGTTCTCTGGCATTTTCTTTCATTAAAACGATTAGAGTTTTAAGAGACATTAAAGTTTAACTAATACTATACCAAATTTCCTTATTTATGAGGATGTTAGATGATGAAACTAAGGCTCGGAGAGGTAAAGTTGTTTGCCCAAGGTCATGGAAGCAACCAGGATTTGAACCCAATCCTTTTGATTTCAAATCCAATGCCCTGAATAAGCATTTCTTAATACCTACCATGTCTTATGTATTCTGCTAGGGGCAGTACAAAAGCAAAAATTTTCCCTGCCTTAAGGAATTTACAATCCATTTAACATCATGCCATAGATTATCTCCTGATGTTGTTCTAATATTCATGGTTTAGAATCATCATTCTTAAAATTGTCTTCTTGTTTCCTCTCAAACCCTTGTATTTTGGTGTTCTAGAAAAATCCCAAATTCCTATGCTGGTCAGCCTTTGGTCTGTACTATTTATGCTTACTGCACCATTATTTAGACTCCAGACCTCTTGGTCCCTGAAGAAACTGCTATCCTGTCCCCCTGTTTTCCTCTGCAAGGGATTGCCTTAGTTACAGGCACACTGTGGGAACATGATAAACTGATTCTAATACACAGCATTTTCCCCACAATAAACTCAGAAGTACATCAATGGTTTAGTTTAAAAAAAAACACTTTGGACCATTTTCTTATAACTGAAATATTTAATTCAATTTCATTCAAAAAAACTTAAGTGCTGAGGCAGCTAGGTAGTGCAGTGGATAGAACACTAGCCCTGGAGTCAGGAGGACCTCAGTTCAAATTCAGCCTTAGAGGGGCAGCTAGGTGGCGCAGTGGATAAAGTTCCAGCCTTGGAGTCAGGAGGACCTGAGTTCATATGTGACCACAGACACATGACACATACTAGCTGTGTGACCCTGGGCAAGTCACTTAACCCTGATTGTAAAAGAAGAAGAAAAAATCTTAAGTGTCTGCTTTCTGCAAGTCAGTTATTGTAATTGGAAATACATATTTTTAAATTTTGTGTTACAATACAGGTAGTTCCTGAAATAAGAACTTATAATTTACAAATGTCCCTTGCACATAGAAGGTCACTGCTGCAGTTGTCCTTTTTTTACCACCATTACTTGGCATTATCTTTATTATGGAGGATTCACATCTTGATGACACCCACCACAAGGGAAGGAGAGAGAAAAGGAAGAAATTTCCACTCTCAGGAGAAGGGAGAATTCTCTCTCTTTACCAATATAGTAGACGAAGGAGAGAGGGGAAGAAGAGCTCTTTCTTATTACCAGAGTAATGGCTAACTTCTAGAAACTGCAGGTGAGGGGAAGAAAGTCTGAGGACTGGAAAATATGTCCTTGTTTCCTAACCTATTATCTGAAACTCAGAATGAATTTTCCTATAGAAATTGTGGAAAACTATAGTACTATAATTCAAATTCATTAGAAACTAAATAGCCTTCTGTGAAGCAGTTGGTTTGGAATAAAACCAATGTATATAACACTGGGCCTCAAAATACAATTTCCCATAGTTAACTATTAGTAATCCTAGCATTTCTGTTTCCTTATCAATCTATAGTAAGATCCCCTGGAAAAGTTCTGACTGACTATACCAACACGTGTACCTAGAATTGGTAGTTCAAACAGGACAAAAGCCAAAGTTTCTCTATCTATCAAGCTCCTTACTACCAACCTCTTTGCCCCAGACCTGAATGCAGGAGGAAAAAAACTACAATGAGAGAATCTCAAGATCTACAAGGAGTCACTGCTTTACTCATAGAAGACCAAAATCCAGTCCAACAGTATAGCCCTACCACTAAGAAAACAGACAAGCATTTCATTTGTAAGTTTGCTGAGCGCTGTCCATGGTGCTGATAAGACCCTGTTCGCAGTCTACCTGGTGTCCTTGATCCTGATTTCACTTTTACCTGTCTGGACAAGACTCCTAACCAAATCCTATCTTCAGTTCTGAACTGACTTGATTGAAAATGCCCACTTTTTTCCAATCCTCAGTCCCCAGCTATCACCATATCCAATAGTTTGCCCAGTTATGGTTCACTCTTGTCCAAAGTTAATGATACCATGGAAGAGCAATGGCTCTGGAGTCCTAGGATTTAGCTTCAAATAACACTTTTTGATGCTTACTGCCTTTGTGACCTTGGGTAAGTTGTTTATCTTCTCTGAGCCTCAGTTTTCCTTGTTTGTATGAAAAAAAAACTCTTGGATGAGATTGTTTCTGAGCCACCCTTCCAGCTTCAGCTCTACAAATCCGATGATTGTGATAGACAAAAGTTTAACCATTCTTGATATTGGCATTATTTCTGGCTCTATGAATTCACAATATCTAACCCTTGCTAGTCTTCCTGAAACCAAAAGTCTATTCCCTTCTCTCTATGACCCCCTTATAAGTCTAGGATCATAGGAACATAGAGTTGGAATGTACAACTCCATCACTTTGAAGATAAGGTAACTGAGATCCAAAGAGATTGATAGTATTTGATAGCCTCTATATCTGAACTTTTAGTTCTTGTCCTTCCCTTATTACCTCTCTTGATGCCACTCCAGTCCATATATGGTACATATAAGTTAGAAATAAAGTTTTAGTATAAAACTCCTTTGTAAGCTAGGTACAGATGCATATATCTATTAAGATATAATTTTAGATTTGCTGCATATTATAAAATAAAGCTTTTGAATAAAAAGATGTTACAAAGAAATCACAGAATCTAAGATCCCAATAACTATCTAGTGCAATATACACATGACTTAAAATCTCCCTACAATATCCCTAGTAAATGGGATGGCAATGCTTAAAAATCTCTAATTAGAAGGAACCTACTACCTCTTGATACAGCCCGTTCTATTTTGGGGCAGCTCTAATTGTTATGATGCTTTTCCTTATATCACATCTAAATCTGCCTCTGTATCTTCCATGCATTGCTCCTAGTTCCTTTCTCTGAAGTCAATCAGAACAAGTCAAAACCTTACAATCTTCAAATACTAGAATAGAGCTTCATAGTCTCTTCTCCAGGATAAAAATCTCAGGGTCTCTCTTCCTTCGACAATCCCACTTGCCTTCTTTTGAACATACTTCAGCTTGTTTTTCTTCCCTAAAATGTGTTCCCCAGAACTGAATAAAGTAGTCCGAAGTGGCCTGATGAGGGCCTGTATAGCAAAATTATTACTTCATTCATTCTGAAAACTATGACTTCCAGGGATGCTTGACATAACATTAGATTCTGTAGCTACCATATTACACTATTCATTGCTATTGCACTAAAAGTCTAATGCACACACACACACACACACACACACACACACACACACACACACACACATACACACACGATCTTTTTCCCCCACAGGAGCCATTATTCAGTCCTTCTCTCCCATCCTACAAGTGTAAAGTTTAATTTTTTTAACTCAAGGGCACTGTTTTATCCCTATTAATACAGCTAAATGCTATCTCCTCATTCATCTAGGATTTTCACACCTTGATAAGAATTGTCTATGCTTCACAGTCTAAAGATCACTTGTTAGAAGAGAAAATAAAAATAGCATATGACTAGAATATTTTCTCCAACCTTCCACTATCAGCATATTATCTGCCACTAGAGAATATTTTTGTCCTTTCTCTGAAGCTCTTTTTGACCCTAAAAGTGCTAAACAAATCAACCAATCAACAAAAAGCTTTCTTTTGTGGTTCTTAGCATTCAATTGGCCTCAGTTCAATTCTGGTGTTTAGCACACCTGACACATGTTTTATAGGACTATGCCACTCTTTTGTATTCATACTTAGTTACTTGTCCTTGCTTTCATCCTTAGATGTTTTAAACCTATTGGCTGATGAATTCTCCCTACAGTCACATAAGTATTTTTTCCCCTTTCCTCTAGCTTTATCTTCATGGGGATAATGTTTGCATTAGTCTTCAGAATTTCATTGAGAGCCTCCTATTCTTCTTGGGATGACTTCCACTTCAAAGTATCAGGCCTTTGTGTCTTACCTATTTTTTCTCTAAAGCCTTTGAAAACTGTTCTGCCATCATTAAGTTGCTCATCAGATTGACTATGCCTGGCTTTCTTCTCCTCTCTCTTCAGCTCTATAATGGAATAGTCATTTGTCCCAAAGGTCCTTGTCATTTCTACTTTAATGAACAGTCCAGAGAAGTGATTGCCTCCTGTTATTTGCTCTACCTTTTAAAGAATAAAGTTATCATTAAAATTTCAGATTCAAATTAAAACACTGTATGATGCTGAATAATTTTAATGCAAATAGTAAAGCATGACCCACTAAGATATTCTGTTCAAATACAATCTAAAAAGCCATATGGGATAGTTGTTGGTGCTAAACATGGAGTGTGTGCTCCATCCCAGATCTTCAGTTCCAATTTTAATCCACATTAACTGTGTGACTATTGTATAAATCACTTAACTTCTCTAAGTCTCAATTTCTTCATCTTTATATAAGAGGGGGCCTCTACCTTAGGGGACCATGGATGTATATAAGGCATATAGTCTAATGCCAAACCACTTCGGTATCTCTGCCAAGCAAACCCCAAGGGGTCACAAAGAGTCAAATAGGACTGAAAAATGACTGAATAACAGCAAAAATCTATTGTCATACAAGGCTAGGTACTAACAGTATCAGTAAAAGTGCTGTGCCAGGATACAACTAAGCAAACAACCACTCCACTATGCATATAGGCTGATTACCGTGTCAATTCCCTCCAAGTTCCATAAAATAGGAGGCTCTGAAATAATAATAAAATTTCAGAGAATCTTTTTCTTTAATAACTTCATCTTTACCTCAATATGAACTGATGAAAATCTCTTCTTTCAGATTGCCTTCCATTCTTTCAAATGCAACCTGTATACATTTATAGACCTGAACACAAGTCATAGTTAATGACCATATATTTTAGTAGTATTATCAAATAGTACAAAATACACATGGGTATTAAACTAGATACAGCAAGCTAGAATACAAAATGCAGCTAGTACGTTCAGTCCATTCTCTTCTTCCCACCCCAAATGGTCTTAGACTTAGAGATTTTTAATAAAATGAATTTCAGAATAAGAAACTAATTGGGTAACAATGCACTCTCAAAGGGAAAAAAAAGTACCAGACATATTTACAAACTAATTCTATCAAACTTTCAAGAACCACCAATTCCAATAATATACAAACTATTTCCAAATTTAGGAAAAAGAAAGGATTCTACCAAATGTTTTTCTATGATAGCAATATAGTCTTGCTATATAAACCAGGGAGAGACAAAACAGAGAAGGACAACTGCAGTCCAATATCCCTGATGAATACTGATGCAAAAAAAAGTTTAAGTAAAAACACAAGCAAAGAGGCAATAGCAGCATATCAAAAAAAGATTAAGCATTATAACTAGGTTGTATTTATACCTTCATTTTTTAAAATAAGGTTTCTTGATCAGTAAATATCATCAATATGCTGTGCTTGGACTTTGGTGAGATATTTGACAAAATTTTTCATGCTATCCTTGTAGTCAGAAAGGAGGAATATAGACTAGATTAAGTAACAGTTAGAATTTGACTAATTGGACACAAAGCATGGTTGCTGTCAACCCATAGATCAGTTTCTAGTGGAATACTGCAGAATCCGATTCTTGGCCATAGTTTGGTCAATATCTTTATGAGTTATTTGGTTAAAAACATAGATGGCACAACTATTGTGAGTAATATACAATTGTAAGGGAGAGCAGATAAACTAAATTGTGAAATTGTTAACCAAAAACATCTCAAGAAGCCAAAACAATATGCTAAAATTAACAAAATGACAGCAATTATAATAAATGCAAAGTTTTGCCTTTGGGCCCAAAATATCAGCTGTATAAACATACAATTAGGGAGCCTAGGCTAGAAAATAATTTAAATGAAAAATACCTAGGAGTTCTAAGGGTTCTAAGCATGAGTAAGTAGTGTGTTATGGCAACCAAAAAACCCTAATGCAATCTTATGCTTAATTAATGCAAGTATAGTGTCCAGAGAAAGGATAATTACAGTTCTGCTGTAGCCTTTCCTAATTAGAACACATTTAGAATACTGAACCTATTTATGGGTACCACATTTTGGAAGAGACAATAACAAACTGAAACACATTGCGGGTGGAGTGAGAATGACTGGGCTATGTAGGGGATTTGAAATCATTCCTTATAAAGGAGGAGATATTTAGCCTGGAATAGAGAAGATTTAGTAGTTATATGACAACAATCTTCAAGTATTTAAGGATTGTCATGTGAAAGAAAAGTTGGATTTAGTCTGCTGGGTGTTATAGGACACAACTAGAACCAGTGAGTGAAAGTTATGAGAGGCAGACTCAGCTTAACCGAAGGATCATAGATTTAGAACTGGAAGAGATTTTAGAGATGATCTAACCCAAACTGCAGGAAAATATTTCCAAGAATCGGCGATGGCCAAATGTACAATAGACTGCCTCCATAAGTAGTAAGTACCCCATCACTGTAGTTCTTCCAACAGATTTGGAATGCCATTTTATTGGCTATGTTATTAAAGGGATTTATGATTCACGTAGGGGCTGCGTTAGATGATCTTTGAGACTCTGATCAACAAGATGATTTCAGAGGACTGACAGTGATGCATACCTTGGTAGAAAGGCAGTGGGCTTTAGCTGCAGAGTGAGAATGGTCAATGAGTTGTTTTTTGTTTGTTTGTTTAACTGTCTTTCTTGTTTACTATGGAGGATTCTATTGTAGGTGTTGGTGAAGAGGAACCGGGGGAGTCTATAGGAAGCCACTGGAACTTATCCAAAAAGAACACCAATAATTTTATTTAAAAACAACCACTGATGCACTTTCCACCTCTGTGATTGCCACATGATTCCCCCTGACACACTCAGCTCGTGTTATTGTTCATGTTACACAAAATACCATGTGTGAATTCCTGTCTCTGTCATCTGTCTCTTTCTTCCTCCCTTTACTGCCTCTCTTTCTCTCTGCCTCCCTCCTTCTGTCATTCTCTCTCTGTTTCTCTGTCCCATTGCTACAAGTCTCACAAGGAGTGATAGAACATGCTGTGGCTAATACTTGCATTACTTACCTCAAAGGGCTACATTTCACACTACGTATATTAAGGATTTCTAATGAAAGCATGTAAACTATAAATATTAGTTATCATTATTAATGGAGATGCAACTCTGCATTAATAAATATACTTCCCCCCTTTTCCCCTCCATGAATATATGTTGTATAGAAGGGAGCCTTGATTATGAAAGTATCTTACAATTTGTGAAAACATCATAATTGGTGAATGAAATTTGGATCAGTAAATAATTGTGCTCCAAAATCAAATACAGACACATTGCTATGCAAATTTTCATGTCAGGTGTTGCAATATGTACTGGCATTTTGTGCAAAAGGGATGCTGAATGCTGTCAGTGATAGTCATATCCTACTGCACTAAAGCATCAATCATTATTCTGCTGAAGATCTGACATAGTAGTTAATAGTGTATATGGCATATATAGATGCTTCTAATCACATCTTGAATTGTACACTAAAGTAACACCCTGCAAAAACTTGCAATAAGCTATTCTTATTTGTTCTTTGCCCACTTGCATGTGGGTCTGTCTTTCAGAATCTTGTAATTTCATTCCCTTAAATACATATTTTAACTTGGGAGAGTATACAACATTTTGGCAGCAGTGGTCATGCGATGTGATACAATTTGATCCAATAAATATTTATTAGATGTTTATTATGTGCCAGGCACCATGATAAGCACTGGGGACACAAAGACAAAAACCAAACAGTCCCTGCCTCCAGGGAGCTTAATTTCTACTAGGGGACTATAACATGTAAACTGATACATGATAAATTGGGGTAAAGGAGAAAGACTAAAATCTAGGGGATCAGGAAAAGCTTCCCATAGAAAGTGGCACGTAAGCTGGGTCTTGAAGCACAAGGACTAACTCATGGGATTTTAAGTGATAATGACTATCAGAAATTCTCTCAATTTACATCATTATTAGAACAATGTCCCTGGTCCAGGAAAAAAACATGATGCTTTGACCCACTAGACACAATGGTTTTTTCAGTAGCTGAAGCAAATATTGAAAGAAAAGGAGAGTAAGGAAAATAGGAGACTTTTCTTCTCTACCTTAACCCCAACAAATTTGCTGATCTAGCAAGATGGAGAAATGCAAATACAAAATGAATGTTTCTTCACTTTGTAAGATGTCTTGCATAATATTTGGACTGCTTAACTCATTGCCCATTATTTATTTCACAGCAATTTCTGTTACTTTTTGCATTAACATAATCATTTCTATGCACTATATTAAATATGACTCGTTTTAATGTTCTATCAATATGTCTAACCTCATAATAAATATCACTGTCCTTGGTCTTTAAATGTTGAACAGTGGTGTTCAGGTCAATGCCATATTAATAGGAGTCAATTATGTTCATGAATTGTTAATTAATTACTTTTGTTGTTTTACAGTTTTCTATAATAAAGATAAAACTTGAGGTTCCTTTCTCAAAGAAAAAAAGACGACAAGTTAGAACTTATCTTTCTGATGTATAGGAGATGATAGATTTCCATGCCCCAGCTATGCTTATTCAGATCACATTCTGTGCTCACAATAGCCAAAGAAGTTTGGTCGGAGGTGAGCCCCATTGAGGTGATTGAACCGCACTGAGCTATATTGATCTCGTATGATAGTCTAGAAAGTAATATAAAATTAAAATCAGAGAGCATAGCTGATTGAAGCTATACAAAGATCAACCTGAAAATCACTGTGAAATGCATTCTCTTGATTAATGAATATTCTCTTTCTAGTTTCATTTAAAGTTGATATGACCATTTCTTTATGCAAGGGTCCCTCCCTCCAATATTTAAATACACATTGTGAGTAATCACTGTACTTGTAAAATCAACACAAGCTTCATATATGAAACTCAGAATGGGTTAGCCAGGTTGTGGATAACTTTGCAAACAACTTTGCACGTATCATAAGAAGAAGAATGCCATGGTCTGGGCAAACTGCTCATAAGTGTCAAATATGTTTCTGCAAGCAGATATTAGCATGTCTATTAGGTCATAAGAGCATAGTCATTTTAGTCAGAAATGCCCCTAGATTCACTTGCTTTTTATTTTTAATCTGTTATACCATTTGAAGTTCAAATTTGCTGCTTTTCTTAGACAAATTTATCTCATTGTTTCTTTAAATCAAAATTGCATTTTACATTTCCAAATGAAAGAGTATTTGCATTTGCTGTCCAATCTCCAAATGCTTTTCCAAATGGAATTTTTGCAAATGGAGTTTAAAGATTTTCTATAAGCCAATTTGTGAGGGTACATGTAGTGTGGATGGGTGGGTGTGGGTTTGGGGTTTTGTGTTTAATTTTGGGGGTCTTTTTTTACAGCTATAAATCAATATGCACCTGATTGAGATAAATAAACCAAACTTGTTTCACTGGTGATCTATCCAATATCACATCTGCCTTTTTTTCCTATCATGACAGAGATGCACAGATGCTTTTTTAATATCCATAAACCAAAATGCTAAATATGAAAACAAAAAAGTGTATATTGTTTTCTATAATTCGGGCAATCACAAATGTTTTCTATTAACATCGATGTTTTTATCCATTTCTACATGCAAACTTCTCTCAGCTTATAAATCAGACTACTAAAGGGAAATAAATACAAAGGTATCCTAGTGATCTAACACCCATCCCAAGCTAGCCCCATCTTGTGTCACTGCCTAAGTCATGCAAATTACACCAGAGCTGCCAGTTGACTAAGATTAATGACCCTGCGCCGGCTTCTTTGTTTCTCTCTGCGGCCGTTTAGTGTGAAATACTATCCAAAAACATTATCTATCCTCGATTAATCCCACAAATTTGTTCACACGATGCACATTGTTTAGGGCAATTTACAACAGGAACATACTGAGCACAATTGCATTTAATTACTTGGGTTCTAATTACATTCATTAAAGGCTAATAAAATAAATGAAACAGCTTTAAAAGCTTCTGCAAAACACATGGGTCTTGTCTCCCTCGTGAAACATACAGTAGATGTTTGATGTGAAACACAGATCTGAGCATATATGTGTGCATGTGTTTATAGATATATGGAATATGGATGTGTAGAGGATGCATAGAATACATTTATATCGCAGAGCAATCAAATGCCAAATGTTGGGCTGATGCATTTACTTAATGGCCTTGGGGGTGAGAAAGATTCCAGGGACCTGCAACTACTTTTTTATGTGGTGAGCAGAGAAAGGAAAAATCAGTTGTAAAATTCCATTTTGAGTCTTAATTGTTTCCACCTGCATGGTACAGATGCTCAACCCTTCGTCTTTTATAGTCAGCATCACTGACCAGTGAAAGAAGAATATTAAGTACGCTAAAGCCAGAGTCTTCTTGAGAATATTTCTTTCAGGTTCGATTTGACACTCAGTCAAGGCTTCTGGCTTGCTTCTCTGTAATAATGGATGCAGCACATTTAAAGAATGTGCCAGCTATTCATATTAAAACACACTTTAAGGCACACTGGGCAGTCTGCATGAATTCTCTCTACCCCATCCCCAGCAGTTGAAAAATCACAGTTTTATTAATAACATCACTTCCTAATTTTTATGTGCCTATGCTATTTACAGTGTGCAGTGTGCAGGAGAGAACAGACATTGAAGCATTGTCCTCTTCTATGTCTCAGAGCACCCCTACGTAGGTAAAAAACAAAGTGCTTCCTGACATAAACCTTTCTATAACTTAGATATAGCAATGGACGATCCCTACTGCTAAAAAAAAAAAAATAGGTATAGCTAATAGTCCTATAAGCACTTTGATGTCCATGCTTCCTGAATTATAGAAACTGAGGACATTATTTTCCATAGATTAAAGTAAGTCATTCAGATCACAACACCACTGGCAAGTAGACAAATGAGATCTAAATCTAAATTCATCTCATTGACAAATCTTATCACAATAGCTCTCTGCTTCTGGAGCGGATTTTCAACAAGATATAGAAAAAAAATCTAGAATACTTTTGACCACTTGAATAGACAATTGGATTTGCATTTCAACCTGTGGAATTTTCCCTAAAATCTCATGTTAATTTACCCAAAATATCCCTTTCCTTTTCCAATTCCCCATGAAAAATATGAATACAACAGTTTAGCCATAATACATGTATAAAAGCTTAATATAGATATTTTCTCCAATAACTATACCCGCCATTTCAGTTTTAATCTGACATCTCTGAAATTCAACACAAATACAATTTTCTGAGGACATTTTAAAAAGAGATCCTGGAGAATTGTCTAAAGAAGCAGATATCTCCTTTTCTGGTACTTCACCCCCCCCCCCACCCCTTTCCTCCTATTTCTATGAATTTCAGACATTCTTTGAAACTCCCATCTCATAACATAGCTGCAGGGGGCACTCACTGTCTTTACCTAATAATTCTAACAGGCCAACTGACATTTTTAAAATCCTCTATACTCTTTAGCACAATACAGGCTGAGCACCAACATAAAGGAAGAGCTACCTGGTTCAAATACCTGGTGTCAGAAAGTTGGAGTGTGTTGAAAATCAGAATGAGAAAATGTAGGACAGAGAAGGAAGAAAGCAATCATTATTCTCAGGATCACAGAGCTTTCCTCGATGATGACTTTGTAAATTATACATTAATTTTGTCAGAAAGCAACACAACCCCAAGTTATGACAGAATTGAACCCAAGGCCTGTTGAGTTTATCCTTCATTGTGATCTACATATGTATATGTCACAATGCCAACAAAAGAATTCTGTAGACAACTTTTTATTAAGGCCTAGCAGCAATGAATTGGATGTGGTTTAAGCTTCATGAAAATGATTTAACCCAAACACACATTCCTCCTCATAATTTAAAGACTCTTAGCCAGGAATCACTTACTTTTCAAGTGATACATGGGAAAGAATGGAAAAAGAAATATAACTAGAAATGTCTCTGCAATAAGCTTTAGAATGCATATGACAAAGAAAACTGCTTGGGTTTGGAAACAATGAAAGCTAGATACTTTGATATCTTCCAATCATTAACCTAAGGCATTGCAGATTACCAAAGGCTTAAAATCATAGCTCAACGGAGGAAGCCAAAATACCAAAAGAAATTAGGACCAAATTAGGAAACACCACTGCTTACAAATGGTAACCACCAAACTTTCTTTTCATCATTACAAAATTACCAAGTGGTTTCTCAAACATTATGCCCTTGTTAGCAAGATGAAGCAGTTTAAGATAAGAATTCCTCTGAGTAATTATAGTCCATAGCTTTGATTATATTACTCCTCTACTCAAAAACATTCGGTGACTCCCCATTGCCTAACAAAGTACAATGCCATTCAAAGCCATTCATAGTTAACCCCTTCCAACCTACCTTCCTGGCTTTAGTTTCTACTTCTTCCTTTAATGTATCCTATACTCTTGCCAAATGAAACTGGCTATTCCAAAATATACCCAATTTTTTTTATCACACTGTTCCCTAACCTGAATTTTCTATTACCTCCTTCTCTGCGTCTCCCCTCTGTCTAAACTTCACCATCTCTACCTGTCAAAATTCTACCTCTCTTTCAAATCCCAGCCACATCTTCCATGAACTCCTTCCTAAATCCTGACCACCACTGAAAGTGCATGGCACAGAGTAAGTGCTGATTAAAAAGTATGTTCACTGACTGACTACTCCTATCCTTCCCAGAAATCTTACAGAACTTTGATTCTGCCTCTCTTATGACACATAATAGTCTTTTTTATTATTTGCGTGTCTTATCTCTGTACCAGATTGAAAGCTTTTTGAAATTAGAGACAAAATCTTATTCATCTTTATATACCCCATGGTGCTTTGCACATGGTAATCACTTGAATTTTTGTTGAACAAATGGAAGGTATTCCAGATATGAAATATTAAACTTCATCTTACTTAAAAATGCCTTTTCTTTCTGTCCTCTAAGCACTTCTATACATTTAATTTATATTACATGGTTTGGTGTTTCTTAATATGTTAATTTGTAATTAGTCCCATGTCATTTCTTCTCTATTATTTGATCCCTCCAGGTAGTACATGTTTCTAGTTAATATAGTGGATAGAGTGCTAGACTTGAACTGAGGAAGATCTGAGTTCAAATTTGACCTCAGATGCTTAATAGCTGTGTGGCCTGAGTAAGTCACTCTTACCTACAGTTTCCTTATTTATAAAAATAAGGCTAATAATAGTACCTCCTCATAAGGTTGTTGCGAGAATCAAATGAGATAATATATATAAATGACTTTACAAAACTTAGATATTTCTAAATATTAGCTCTTATTACCCCTACATACCTCCACAATGCATAATTCAGTTCTCAAATGTCACTGCCAAATTCATGGAAGTAAAATACCCAAATAAAAATTATCCTTTTTTCATACATGGTAAAATACCTTGTGTCTGCACATACTAAGTGTAGACTTCTTCAACACCTCAAAAGATCTGTGATTCATTAGCATGGGCCCTGCCCTTTATGGATGCAGAACACTGCCCCTCCTAAAAAGGGGAGGGGACTGAAAACCTGCAGTGACTCAAAAGAGCTCATTACCTGGTGAGTGAAAAGTTATGCAGTACTGGTGATGAGTTTCTCTGAACCTAGGTTCAGGACTAGGCTAGTCTTTGGATAACACTCATAACCACGTCATTGGATCTCTACTAGAAGGCTTTCCTGTGGGTTAGTAGAAAGAGTGCTGGGTTTGGAATCAAAAGATTCGAGATTAAACTCTAGCTCTGCTGGACCTAAGTACCATCTGTGTGACTTTGGATAACTTGATTACCCTCTTTGGACCTCAATTTCCTTTTCTGAAAAATGAGAAAGTTATAGTAGATGATTTCTAAGGTCTCTTCTACCTTGTAATGTGCGTGATGCTATTGATAGGACTTTCAAGAGCTTAAACTCTGTTGGCTTAGCCTTCAACAATCCTAGGTCACTTGCTAAGATGGAGAGTATTTCTTTCAGCTTCAATCTGACACTCAGTCAAGGCTTCTGGATTGCTTCTCTTTAATAATGGATGCAACGCATTGAAACAACGTGCCAGCTATTCATATTAAAATATCAGAAGATGGTTTCCACAAAAGCCTCATTGCCAAAATTGCCTCTTTGGTAAACTCCTCTGCCTATTCTTTAGGAACAACTCATTATCTTATCTACCTTCTAAACTTTATCAGCTTTGTATCCCATTCTCCTCAATTTAAACTTTGTTCTTCAGTCTGCTTGCCTCTAAATGAGTTACTCATTCTAGATTTCATTTCCTTCAACCTACCTAAAAAATTCTTCCCATTTTTTCCCTCTGTCCTCACCTTCAAAACTCATCTCCAGAAAGCCTCTTCTGAATAATCTCACCCCATCATGATGACTCCAAACCATATCCCATTAGGACTTATTTACAAAGCAGCATACAATGGTATAGAAATTAAAATGTTCTTAATTATTTTCAGATGTCTATGTAATATGTTTATGATTAGAAGGGTTATCTCCTTGAGAACCATCCCTAACTCTTTTCAAAGTTTAGCTTAAATGCCACTTTCTACCTAAAGCCTTTCCAGATCTCCCCAGTTATTAATGCTCTCCTCCTAAATTACTTTACTCTGTCTGTATCTTGTATTGATTAATCTGTGCACATTTTCCTACTCCTAGTGTATTGTAAGCTCCTTGAGGCCAGGGAATATTTCAATTTTGACTCTGCATTCTCAATTCCTACCAGTTTTACATAGTAGGCCTTTAGTCGACATTTGTTGAATGAATGAATGAATGAATGAATGAATGAATGAAAGAGTTCCTCCTATTTCTTATTTATATAATATACCCAAGAGGCTGAGTGTAATGGTCAGTCCAGAGAAGGTACTTGGCAAATGTTTCTGAATGACAACATTGACTAAATTATCTGACTGGTTAGCACTGCATTAAAATGTGTAGCTCTAGCCTGTTTAGTACAGTGGATTTTCTCTTTCTGTTTGCCTTTCATTTGACAGGGGGTGAACATTTTCTATAGCATCTCTGAGAGTCTTATGGGGAAAGAAGTTTTTATCACATTGCTTACAAAAGGAGCAGTTTGCAGAAATGTGAGAACATCGACATACTGGATTTGTAATGCAACTTCTATGTTCCACTTCCATTTTAGGATTAAATCATAGGTCCTTTCCATCCATTTTAAATTTGTTCCACATAGCACTGAAGGGCTGTAGAACAATTGCCAGTATGTTTAATGAGCTCTGGATTAGCAGTTCCATGTTTTAAGCATCTGACATTTTTCCTGCTCCCAGAGATTGAAGCACCAGAATGTTCTTGGTGATATGAACAGCCAGAGATGTGATAGGCAGCAGAAATGGGCTTTAACAAGAGTGTGAGTTGATGAAATTCTTTGCCCAGTAAGAAACTGACCTATTCTGCAACACTCCTGCACAAGAAGATGCTCGTTCTTTCTTGAAGACCAAGCTGCACTATTGTTGTTTTTTTCTGTCGAATTCAGACTTGCTCTCTTATATGTCAAAGAAGACACATTCCTTAGCATTATTAATAGCTATACTCAAAATTCAACATGAGAGAGGAGGAGGGCTAATAAAAACAAGCAGATCCATCCCCAACAATACCAATATATTTTCGTGGAATTCGGTTAGTCTCCTTTCTTGTTCACCCCTCAGAAGTGAAATGGAGACATTCCATGCAAGCATCAGGGAAATATATAACTACAAGCTGAGAGCCAATGACCTCAATCCTCAGCAGCCCCTTGACCCTCATTACTGCAGCAGTGGTGTAGGGAAGGATTAAAGAGGGCTAGAAATCATTGGGTTAGCATACAAGGGCTCAGAAATTTGACCTTCATTACTTAAAGCACACAGACTCCACTAAAAGCTGGTATATGAGGAGAATTAGAAACAGAAACAAGAAAGGTCAGGTGGAGTGCAGATGCACTAACGAAGATGAGGTGGAAATGGTAACCAAAAACAATGCATAACCCCACAAAGGTTCATCTTTTTCCCCTATGGGAATGAGTTGACACCATAAGGAGACATTCTGACTTTCGCCATGGGCCAGAAACATCTAAGGCCACAGGACAAACAGTAAGGCCCCTGGGTCAGTGAGTGTAGCTTCACTTAAATAGGAGGGTGTTTCGCATGGTAGAGAGAGAGAGATGGAAGGTTACTTAGCCAGGGGGCTTCCTAACGAAATGGAATCTGATTCTGCCTCCCCTTGTATCTGATACTTTTTATTATCATTATCTATGAACTACCACCATTTAAGGTGAAATATAAGAAGATACTATGGAAAGGCTGACAAGCAAAAATGCGTTTACAATTTTAAAACTTGAAGCAAGGATTGACTTTGCTGAGAAGGCAAAGTAAGAAGGGGGCAGATGTCGTAAAGACCATGACCATGGCAACAGCAGCAAAAGGGGCGGGAACTTAAAAGCATTTCAAAAACATACACTAAAGGGTGAATGATTCCCATCTGTCAGCAACAATGGGGCCACATTAGCCATTGTTTTGGAGGCCTTTTGTTTGCCAGTGTGTTAGCTCAAGCTTCTTTGGGAATTCCCTTTTACAGATGAAGAAACTGAGGCATTTAACAGAACTGAATTGAAGTGACTGGTCTCAGAGAGGCAAGAAGCCTAATGTTAACAACCTGCTCTTCAACATCCCAAGAAAAAGAAAGTATTGGTGGAGAGGAAGAGAAATAATTGTAAATGTTACCAAGTGTTTTCATCCATTTCTTCATAGATTTTACTATATAAAATGCTTATATATCCAATGGAGATAGTGGGGGGGATTTACAATAAGGAAAATACGTGGGCTGAAATTCCATCAGAAAAGAATAGCAAAATGTCTGTGTGACTTCTAATCTCTTCTTTCTTTATTCTTTTTGTTTAACTGAAGTAAGTCTACTCCAGGTTGTCTTATTTTACCCAAATTACATCATTTCTCTATGAGCTACAGCAAACTACAGATTTTTAAAATTGGCAAAGTCTGATTTAAAAGAAATGCATGCTGTAGTGAATAGACAGGCAGTCTTGGAGTTAGGAAGACCTGGGTTCAACTCTTTCCTGTTTCAAATACTAGCTGTGTAACCAAAAGCAAATAATTTCACCTTTTTATGCACTAGGCAACTCTCTAAGATATATGAGCTTCCAATTTTCTTTGCAGGAGTTTTTATATTAGGAATTGTTTACCATGTTGAATGAAATCACAGATCTGGACTGAAAAAAAGAAGAGGATGAGAGAAGGAGGGGAGGGAAAGAGAAGGGAGGAGAGGGAAAGGGAGGGAAGGGGAAAAATCACACATTAGATATATTTATTTACTAATGAAATATTAATGTGTATTTGAAAGCTACTGAAATGTTTCCTGAAGTCCTAGGAATGTATGTCTATGTACATCATAGGATCCCCTTGCACTCTACCTACGCAATGAACATTAATAGAAAGGGTACTGACCTTGGAGTCAGGAGGAACTGGCTTTGAATTCCTCCTATGACATTGAAGCAGTATGATATGCCACTGCAGATATGCCACTTAACTTCTCTCATCCTCAGTTTGCTCATCAATAAACTGGGAATAATAAAACTTAAAATACCTATCTCACAGCATGATTGTGAGGTTCAAGTAAAATAATGTAGGTGAAGTATTTTGTAAACTAAAATATTGTACAAATATAAAACTTATCCCACATGCCACTTTCTCCATGAAGTTTTTCCTGATTGCCTCAGCTTCTAGTAGCCTCCCCACCCCAAACCTTATATTTATGTTGTATGTATTTGGCAAACTTACATGTGATCTTCCTTCTTTGAATGTAAGCTTCTTCAAAGGGAAAAAAAAACTATTTCATTTTTTGTCCTTGAATCCCCAGTGCCTGGAACAGTACCTGGCACAGAGTAGATGCTTAATAAATGAGTGTTGATTGAATTAGACTAAAATAAACATCATAAAAAGCCTTGATGTAGAAAACAAGTAGCAGAAAGGCATAATAAGAGACACATGTAAAAATATGGAGAGAAGGTACTATCAGTCAGTCTATCAATAAACATTAAGTGCCTACTATGTGCCAGGCACTGTGCTAAGAGAATATGAAGAAAGGCAAACTGCAGTCCTTGCCTTAGAGGAACTTACAGTTCAATGGAAGAAACAACAAGTAAACTTACGTACAATCTAGACTGGGGAAATAGGAAATAGTTACTAAAGAAAGAGCACAAGATTTAAAAAGGATTGGGTAGAGCTTCCTATAGAAGGTGGGATTTTAGCTGAGACATGAAGGAATACAGTAAAGTCAGGAAGCAGAGATGAGGAGGGAGACCATTCCCAGCACTGGAATATCTTGTTCATGGAACAACAAGAAAGCCAGTGTCACTGTATGCAAGAGTGACAGGGAATAAGGTACAGGAAGACTGGAAAGTTGAGGTAGGGCAGGTTATGAAGGGCTTTGAACACCAGAGGATTATTTGATAGGGAGCCTCTGGAATTTATTGAGTATGGTTGTGATGTGGTCAGACTGGAGCTTTTGGAAAATCACTTTAGTGGCTGAATAGAGGATGAACTGGAGTGGGGAGAGATTTGAGGCAGTTAGCACTATTGCAACCAGCAGGCTTTTGTAATAGTCCAGGAGTGAAGTGATGCCTATCTGCATCAGGGTGATCACAGTATCAGAGGAGAAAGAAGGGCTCATATTTGAGAAATGTTGCAAAGGAAAGAGTGACAGGCCTTGGCGAAAGATTGGATATGAGTGTGAGGGGTAGAGATAGTGAGGTACTGAGGATTACACCTAGGTTTACAAGCCTGGGGGACTGGGATGATGGTAGTACGCTGGACAGTTATTGGAAAGTTTGGAAAGGGAAAATATTTAGATAATGACTTCAGTTTTGGACATGTTGAATTTAAGATGTCTATTGGATACGCAATTCAAGATGTCCGAAAAGTGAGTGGAAATGCAAAATGGGAGGTCAGCAGAGAGGTTGGGATTGAATAAGTAGACTTGAGAATCATCAGAATAGAGATGATAATTAAATCCATGGGAGCTGATGAGATTACCAAGCAAAGTAGTATAGAAGGAGAAGAGAACAGAACAGAGGTCCAGGCCAGAGCCCTGCGGGACACTCATGGTTAGGGGCCACGACCTGGATGGGGATCCAACAAAAGAGACTGAGAAGTGGTATGGCCTACTGTGCTCTGTTGTCAGTGGTTATGTTAATGTGATTAATGAAAGAGTAAGAATCTGAGGGATTTTTTTGGGTTGTTTGAAAGGGTTTGGGGTCATTTTTAGTGCCACCTGGTAAAGCCATCTGTTTTTAAATCTGACTCTATCACCACATCACTGAACAACTTCCAGCAGCATGGGGTGGCTAGAAAGTCTGGCATCCAGGACAATTGCCCCAAATGGCCATAATTGAAGAATGGCTCCATTCTTCACAGTTCTCAGATTTATAGGAAACTATGAGAACTTGTTTCCCACTATCCCTTACACAAGGCTTCCACTTTGAGCAGATGGTCTGTTTGTTCTCACTTGTACATGACTTTCAGATTCTAAGTTCATTCTCTCCAGCCCTCAACATACCCACAACATGCACCTGCAATGCAAAAGAAGGCTCAGGTTTAGCTAGGAATAGTAGAGAAAGATACTGATACTAGAGCTAAATTTTTGTATTTGAGTCTGAAACCCTAATTCAAGCCCCAGCTCAGACATTAACTAGTCTTCTTCTTACAAACACTTAACACTTATCTTTTCAGATTTACTTCACATTACTTTACCTTACATTTCAGCCAAACTGACCTACTTGCTATTTCTAGAGCACAGTAATCAGTAAAGAATCAATAAACATTTATTAAGTGCCTATTCTGTGCCAGACACTGTGTTAAGCATTAGTATTGCATTTTCTACATATCTGTCTTTCCCCCATGTCTGGAATCCCAAACAAAATCCCTTCTTTTACTAGAAATTTTCCCCAAATCCTCTTAATTCTAATGACTGATGTTCAGTCATTTTTCAGTTTTATTGGACTCTCCATCTCTTGGCAAAAATACTAGCATGATTTGCCATTTCCTTCTCCAGCTCATTTTACAGATGAAGAAACTGAGGCAAACAGGGTTAAATGACTTTCCAATGGTCACACAGCAAGTGTCTGAGTCCTAACTCAGGAAGATGAGTCTTCTTCACTCTAGCCCATCACTCTACTACACTACCTAGCTACCCAATTCTAATACCTTTTTTCTATTATTCATTTCCTATTTATCCTGTAAATAGTTTGCTCTGTATATATTTGTTTGCATGTTGTCTCTCTCATTAGATTTTAAGCTCCTTGAGGGCAGAGACTGTTTTTTGCCTCCCTTTGTATCCTCAGTATTAAGCACAGTGCCTGGCACATAGTAGGTGCTTAGTGAATGTTTATTGAATGAATGAATGCAGTCTTTTGCTTCCATCTTCGGTTCAGTTACCAACTCTTACCAGAAATCTTTCCTCATTTCCCTTTTTATAAGACACTCTCCCTCCACTTCAATTTATCTTGTATTCATTTGTAGCAGGAAGCAAGATAGTCAATGCACACCTGACCTTGCAGTCAGAAAGGTCTATTTCTTGACTTTATATATATTAGCTGTCTGACTATAGGTGAGGCACTTAAATTAGCAGTGCTCCAGTTGCCTGTCTGGGTCAAAGAAAGGAGTTTTCACACAGGGAATTGGTTATATTGATGAAATCACAGTTTCTGATCCTTCCCCATCCACCCCCCAAAATAATCTATAATATCTTACATTACATAGTACTTTAAGATTTACAAAGCATTTCATCTATACTATCTCATTTGAGCCACATACAACCTTGTGATATATGTACTACTATTATCCACATTTTACCAATGAGGAAACTAACCTGTGGCCAGAGTCACCCAAATAATAAGTTTTTAATGTGGGATTCACACATGGGTCTTTCTCATTTCTAGGCCATTTCTAGTGCTTTCTACTGTTTCATCTCTTTATATATCATATCCTCCAGTAGGATACCCTCTTAGAGGACAGAGATATTTTCACTTTTGCCTTAGTGTCCCAAGCACATAGTAGGAATGTAATGAGGGCTATTTGAGTTAAATTTAATCAAATTTTTAAGCTCTTTAAGGGCAGGAACCAAGTATAATGGGACATTGGTGGACTGGAATTTTACTAGGCAATTCTATTCCCATCCACCCCAGTAAATACATTTTTTTTTTTTAATGCTGGCATAGTGCCTTGTTGTTCAGTCGTTTCAGTCATGCCTGACTCTTTGTGGCCCCATTTAGGTTTTTCTTGACAGAGATACTGGAGTAGTTTGCCATTTCCTTCTACAGCTCATTTTATAGAAGAGGAAACTGAGGTAAACAGGTTTAAGTGACTTGCCCAGGGTCATGCAGCTAAGCATCTGAGGCCAGATTTGAACTCAGGAAGATAAGTCTTCTGACTCCAGGCTTTGCTTTCTCTCCATTGCACCACCTAGCTTCACCCTAGTGCCTTATAGGTACTCAAAATTCACTTGAAAGTGGACTAATCTTAAGGATGCTACCAGTTTTTGGCCAACAGAGTTTCACTTAACTGATCTTCATCCTGTGGTTTAAAGTTCCATCTTATTAAGGTTAAAAACAAATGGCTCCTGAGGGTCTTTTTGTGTTTCAAAATAGCAACGTTTGGAATTTTTAAAATTTTCATAAACAACATACTCTTCAAGTTGATAATTATGAAATGCAAAAGAATGCTTTTAAAAATAATTAGAGAACATAATTTTCTAATATGCAATTTTGAAATCAGAGGCATATAAAGTCCCCAAGAAAGAGAGAACATCAAGAGTTTCAGAAGAGAGGTGAAAAGTGTCTCTTTATCCCTAATATATAATACTGTTCAGCAACCCACATTGGAGTCATGATCATGTACTGGCACGGTTAGCATTATGTTACCTGCAGGCAAATATTCTGTGATTTCACACACACACACACACACATACACACACACACACACACACACATATTTTCTACATGCTTGATCCAACAGAGGCCTAAGCAACTTTATGCTAGATTCAGTGGTCTCTGAAAACACAGAAGGCAGGAGTAGGGGAAAGTAAGGCCTAGGAGGCAGGAGGTGAGAGTATAAAGTCGGCTGGCTGGAAAAGTTTCTGAAAGTAAGAATAGAAGCTGAGAGGTCAGAGGTGGCTGGGTCTGGTCTGGAAGATGGGCCCAGGAGCATTGGAGAAGGGTCTGGGGCACAGATGGGGAATGAGAATAAGAAGTGGATGTTACTACAGAGGTAATAAACCTATTTTATTCCTGACTAGAAAGATAATGGTGTCCTCCCCAGAAATGAGGGAATTCATAAGAGGGGTAGATTTTATGGGAAGTAGAATGAATTCTGTTGTGTACAGGTTGAGTTGGAGACACCTTTGAGACATTTAATTTGAAATACTCAATAAGCTGGAGATGCATGACTGGAGTTTGGGAAAAAAAGCTAAATTGAGAGATCTCAGACTGTACCTAAATATCAATATGTGCAAGACAATTCTTAAAATGTTTTATATCTATTTGATTTGCCCACAGATGTTGTTGTTCAATCATGTCTGAATCTCCATAATCCCAATTGAGATTTTCTTGGCAAAGATATGGAAAGGGTTTGCCATTTCCTTCTCTAGCTCATTTTACAGATGAAGAAACTGAGATAAACAGTGTTAAGTGACTTGCCCAGGGTCACACAGCTAGTATATGTCTGAGGCCAGATTTGAACTCAGGTCCTCCTAACTCTAGGACCAGTGCTCTATCCATTGCGCTATCCAGCTGCCCCTTGCCCATAAATACATGCTCACTAACAAGTTGTCTTTCTTTTTGCAAAGACAAACTATTACAGAAATAGCCAATTTCCTTACTATAAGGGTTGGGAGAAGTATTGAAAGTATTAGAAGAATTAGATCCTTATATAGACCTGTAGGTTATTTCAAAAGTGTTATTGAATAATTTTGTTCTGCTTCATCTATAAATCTAAGTTTGGAAGTTTGAGGTTTGTTTTTTATTCCTTATTAATTTATTTATTTTTAGTTTTCAACATTTACTTCCACAAGATTTTGAGTTCCAAATTTTCTCCCCATCTCATCCCTCCCCCCACCCCAAGATGGCATGCATTCTGAATACCCCTTCCCCAATCTTCCCTCCCTTTTATCCCCCCCTTCTCTTATTCCCTTCCCCTTCTATTTTCCTGTAGGACAGGATAGATTTCTATACCCCATTGCCTGTATATCTTTTTTTCCCCAGATGGATGTGAAGACAATTTTTAACATTTGTTTTTAAAACTTTGGGTTCCAAATTTTCTCCCTTCCTCCTTCCCCACCCACCCTCATTGAGAAGGCAAGCATCTCAATACAGGTTATAGATGTGTGGTCATGGAAAACACTTCCATAATAGTCATGTTGTGAAAAACTATATTTCCCTTCATCTTATCCCACCCCCATTTATTCTATTCTCTCTTTTGACCCTGTCCCTCCTCAGAAGTGTTTGCTTCTGATTATCCCCTCCCCCACTCTGCCCTCCTCTCTGTCATCTCCCTGCTCTTTTGTCTCCTTCCCCCCCTATTTTCCTGTAGGGTAAAATAGATTTCCATACCCAATTGAATGTGTATGTTATTCCCTCCTTAAGCCTGATGAGAATAAGATTCACTCATTTCCTCTCACCTTCTCCCATTTCCCCTGAACTGTAAAAGTCTTTTCTTGTCTGTTTTATGTAAGATAATTTATCCCATTCTACTTCTCCCTTTCTCCTTCTCTCAGTATAATCCTCTCCCACCCTTTAATTTTATTTTTTAGATATCACCCCTTCATCTTCAACTCACCCTATGCCCTCTATCTATCTATCTATCTATGTATACATACATACAATTTTTTCCCTCCAACTACCCTAATACTGAGAAAGGTCTCATGAGTTACAAATATCATCTTTCCATGCAGGAATGTAAACAGTTCAACCTTAATAAGTCCCATATGATTTCTCTTTCCTGTTTAACTCCTGATGTTTCTCTTGAGTCTTGTATCTGAAAGTCAAATTTTCTGTTCAGCTCTGGTCTTTTCATCAAGAATGCTTGAAAGTCCTCTATTTCACTGAATGTCCACTTTTTCCCCTGAAGGATTATGCTCAGTTTTCCTGGATAGGTGATTCTTGGTTGTAATCCTACCTCCTTTGTCCTCCAGAATATTATATTCCAGGCCCTGCAATCCCTTAATGTAGAAGCTGCTAAATCTTGTGTTATGCTGATTGTGTTTCCACAATACTTGAATTGTTTCTTTCTGGCTGCCTGCAATATTTTCTCCTTGACCTGGGAACTCTGGAATTTGGCTATAATATTCCCAGGAATTTTCCTTTGGGGATCTCTTTCCGGAGGTGATCAGTGGATTCTTTCAATTTCTATTTTGCCCTCTGATTCTAGACTATCAGGGCAGTTTTCCTTGATCATTTCTTGAAAGATGATGTTTAGTTTCTTTTTTTTTATCATGGTTTTCAGTTAGTCCAATAATTTTTAAATTCTCTCTCCTAGATCTATTTTCCAGGTCAGTTTTTTCCAATGAGATATTTCACATTGTTTTCTATTTTTTCATTCTTTTGGTTTTACAATGTCTTGATTTCTTATAAAGTCACTAGCTTCCATTTGTTCCATTCTGATTTTTAAGGAAGTATTTTCTTCAGTAAGCTTTTGGACTTCCTTTTACATTTGGCCAATTTTGCTTTTTAAGGCATTCTTCTCCTCATTGGCTTTTTGGACCTCTTTTGCCATTTGGGTTAGGCTATTTTTAAGGTGTTATTTTCTTCAGCATTTTGGGGTCTCCTTTAACAAGCTGTTAACTTGTTTTTCGTGATTTTCTTGTATCACTCTCATTTCTCTTCCCAGTTTTTCCTCTACTTCTCTTATTTACTTCTCAAAATCCTTTTCAAACTCTTCCATGGCCTGGAACTGATTCATATTTTTCTTGGAGTCTTTGGAGGTAGGAGCTTTGACTTTGTTGTCTTCTTCTGGTTGTATGTTTTGATCTTTGTCACCAAAGAAAGATTCTATGGTCTGAATTTTTTTATACAGTTTGCTCATGATCCCAGTCAATTACTTGAGTTATAAACTCTTTGTTAAGGTAGAGGTCTGTTTCCAGTTTGGAGAATGTACTATCCCAAGCTTTGGGGGTTTTGTGCAGCTGTTTTCAGAGATACTTCTAGGGACCTGTAAATTTTCAGTTTTTCCAAGGTGGTATGATCAAAGGTGAGGTGTTTACTCCTTTCCTAGCCTGTGCTCTGGTCTATGAGTGGCCACAAGCACACTTTCCTGCCTTGGAACTGTGAGGAGGATTCCCTCTCCACTGCCACTACAAGCTCCCCCACACTAGTGCTCCTCCTCGTCCCAGGACCGCCACCCAGGACTGCGACCCAGATCCATGCACAGGCAAAGCAAGAGAATCCTGCCTCAGTACCAGCAAGGAAATCCCTGCAATCCCCCTCTGATCAGCTACTCAAATCCCCCTCAGTCTGTGGGCCAACCTCTGGAAGCAGCTGCCACCCTGGGGGTGGGGCTGGGACCAAGCTTCTCTGTCCCCATGGTCACAGACTTTTCCCACTGACCTTCTAAGTTGTCTTTGGCATTTGTGGGTTGAGAAGTCTGGAAACCACCACAACTGCCTGTGATTCAGTCCTCTGATGCCTGCTCCAGGTTCACTGAGTCCTGGTCTTTGCCTGCATGCCCATGCTGAACTGTGTGCCTCTCCCAACCTGGCGCAATAGAACTTTATGATCAACCATCCAGGTTATCTTGGGCTGGAAATTTGTTTCACTCTGTCTTTTGGTGGGTTCTGCTGCTCTAGAATTTGTTTAGAGCCATTTTTTACAGGTATTTAGAGGGGCTTGGGGGAGAGCTTAAGCAAGTCATTGCTTTTACTCTGCCATCTTGGCTCCGCCTCCTAAGGGTTTTTTTTTTTTAAAGATAAACTCTTCCCTCTGTCCCCCAAATCATTTGGGAAAAAATTCCATACTGAAGACTGATTAACAACAGATGCATTTTGAAACTTTCCCCCCTTTTGGGAAAGTGGCATATAATACAATGGAAAATATGACAATTTTTCCTTATTTTCCCAAGATATTTCTGTAAAATTAGTCTTTAAAATGTTTTCTGAAAAGGAACTTGAAATAAAGAACACTTGAAATTCAAACTCTTTATGAAACCTTAGACAAAGGAACTCAAAGTTCCCATTCTAGCATTTTTTTCTGTCTTCCAATGTATAATTATCTGCATCTGTACTTGTCCACCCATTCTTTATGCTAACATGGGACTTTTCCAACAATTTGGAAATCCATTCATCTCAAATATAAAGCTGTATACCTGTGATGTACTACTAATGCTAATAGATAAGATCACCCAATTATAAACTTCAGTGTACTCTTATTAATGTAGCAAATGAAGTCATGGAAGTGGGTGAGATCTCATTTTGGATAAGGCTCCATTTCTTGTTAAATGTTATTATTTCAGAGTTGGTTATATATCATCATTGATATAACAATAACAGATGCCTTATTTGTGGATTCTTTTCCTGTCTGCCTCACAGCAATGATTTTACTACTTGTGAAGGATTACAAAAAAATTACTGGAGGATTTACAAGAAGCCTCTGCATTATTTATCTAAAAGCCAAGTATAATATTGTTTTTCCAAACTTATCAACCAACACAGCTTAATACCAATTCAGAGGAACTGCAAGCTTCTTTACTTAGTGGACCTGGGTGATTACTGAATCAGTATTCTTTTCTTTAGCAAATGCTGCAGTCATAACAAAGACAGATTGTAGAAAGGTATAGCCTAGTTTACCTACCTCTAGAGAAGGCTGAACAATTTTATTCTTTGGGGAGCCTCCTTGTTTTGGATAGAGGGGCTACAATCTAGTTAGTTTGAAGGGTTAGCTATGAAATCAGTTTCAAATTCATTCAGGATGGATCTTTTACAAGAGGAATAATTAAAGAAAATTTGGAGTTTGTTTTGAGGTAGCTTTCGGAGTGTCCTTTTCATTGATATATTATAACATATTGAACAGGAGTAGGCTGGCATGGTGACAAGAGGGCTAGCCTTAGAGTGAGAAAGAGGAGGGTTCAAGCCAAGCCTTTGATACATACTTGTTACATGACCCTGGTTAAGTCATTTAACCTTTAAGTGCCCCAGGAAGCTTTAAGACTATAAGTTACAGTGAACATGCTAATCTGCATTAATAGAGGAAGTTCCTCACCAATGAAATCATAGATCAGTTCTTTAAAAAAAAATTATAATATCTTATGATCTCATAATGTGTTCAAGATAACAGAAGCAAAGGATTTTACACACAATATAAATAATTTCACATAACTTATATATGCATTATAGTATATCTTACATATAATATCATTATCTAATACATATACTATGATTGCTATAATAATTCTTATCATTGTTATCATTATTAACCACAACATCAATTAATCTATGGTCAGATCATCTTATATTTTATTGTATAGGGAAAAGAGCACTGAACTTATAATGCTGAGACCTGGATTCAAATTCTGGCTCCAACATTTATTAGCTAAGTGACCATGGACAAATCATTTAATTCTTCTGACCCTCAGTTTCCTGACTGGTAAATTGCAACTAATAAAATTTGCACTAACTCAACAGACTACTGTCAGAAAAGTGCTTTGTAAACTTTAAATCAGGGCAGCTAGGTGGTGCAATAGTTAGCGTATCAGGCCCAAAGTCAAGAAAACTCATATTCCTAAGTCCAAATCTGTCCTCAGATACTTGCTAGCTATGTGACCCTGGGCAAGTCACTTAGCTTATTTGTCTCAGTTTCCTCATTTGTAAAATGATCTGCAGAAGGAAATGGCAAACCACTCCAGTATCTTTGCCAACAAAACCTCCAACATGGTCATGAAGAATTCAAATAACTAACAAAAAACCTTAAATCACTATGTAAGTTTATTGTTATTTTAAATTTATGTGATGTCTCAGTTATTTTCTTTACTATTTTTGAAAAAAAAAATGAAAGATTAACTGACAAAATTCTCCTTTGGAGTGTCATAGAAATGAGGATTGTGTCTGAAAACACACTATCACTGACTTGGCTCCACAACTATATTAGCCAAAATTAGCTCATAATATTTTTGTATATCTTATACGTAGTTGCAGTTCTAATTCCACTTAGTTCTCTGTCCTCTACCAATGCCATATAGATACCACAATATTGTTCTACCCAACAAGTGAGCTAACCAGGCCCCACATGTGCTGCATCGCCTTTTCCTTTACATACTTGGCAATAGCATATGTTTTCTAAATGAATCAACACAGAGAGCTGCAAGAATGCAGATTAGTCTAAACATATTTTATGCCTGCATTTTCAGTTCACCCAAAGGGCAATAGTGAGGTGCACAGAAGGCATGGGCAGATTGCAGCATATTACAAATGAGGGATTGTGTAAAGACACTTCACATCCCATCTCTGTGCCTTTGTACTGTCTATCCCCCATGACTGGAATGCTCTCCCTCCACCCCTGTCTCAGCATCCTAGGTTTCCTTCAAGACTCAACCCAAATTGCCTTATGCAAGAATCCTTTGACAGTCATTCCAGCTGTTAGAGCCTTCCCCTTTCCGATTATCTTCCATCTATATGTCTTGTAGGAATCTATTTATTTACATGTCTCCCTCATTCAAATGTGATATCCATGAAAGCAGGGACAATGGTTTTTGTTTTGTTTTGTTTTGCTTTCCTTTGTTTAAACACTGCCTCGCACATAGTAAGCATTTAATAAGTGATGGCTGACTCATTAATTAATTGATTGAGATGCATTGTAACAGATGTAATAAGAGGAATGTAGGATTGGAAAAAGATGGACAAGTCATATAGCAAGAGCAAGGTATCACCCACATAATGTCAAGAGAATCCAAAAAACAAAAAGGTCCCTGTATTTCATGGCAGATTTATGGCAGTACATGAACAAGAATCACACAGGACCAGCAGGCATAGCTAAGCTTTGATCTGTGTTGTTGGAAGGAATACTCACATTGATGAATTCAGAGAATCATTAAAATATCAAAGCATTTTCATTAGAATTTGAAAAGCCCTTATTAAGTGTTACTCTACAGTATATTTACTCTACATTCTTCTTGACCTTAGGTGCTATTGAGCCTATTAAAGAAATATAAGATATGGTCCCTGCTTTCAAGGTGCTTACAGTTTCACTGGGAAGTCAAAACAACAAAAATGCAACAGATATAATCAGTCAATATATTAAGCACCTACTATGCACTAAACACTGGGGAGGAAAGAGAGAGAGACAGAGAGAGACAGAGATAGAGACAGAGACAGAGACAGAGACTCTGCTCTTAAGAAGCTATAATCTAATACGGGAGACAAACACACACAAAGCAAGCTACATAGAATAAATAAGAAATAATTAACAGAGGTAAAGGACTGGAATTAAGAGGTGTTAAGAAAGGTTTCCTGTAGTTTATTTGGGACTTTATTTGGGTACTAAGAGCAAAGGAGTGAGAGCATTCCAGGCATGGGGGACAAGAAGGAATGCCTGGAGTTAAAAGATGGCAGGACAGCCAAGAGGCCAGTGTCACTGGATTGAAGAATGTGTATCAAGGAATAAGGTGTAAGAAGATTAAAAAGGTAGGAAGGACTAGGGTATGAAGGTCTTTGAATGCCAGACAGATCATCTTGTATTTGCTCTTGGAGGCAATGGGAAGTTGCTGGAGTAGCTTTATTGAACAGGGAAAGTAACATGATCAGACCTGTGTGTCAGGAAAATAACTTTAGTGATTAAATGGAGTATGGACTGGAGATAAAGCAAGGTACTACATAATTAAGTATCCAAATAACTGGCTCAGATGACAATACTGGAGGTCAAATTAAGAAGAGATCAATGTTATAAAAATATATGAATTATTTTAGAAATCTTAATTTATTTAGATCTTTAATTTACTTAGTGTAATAGACTTAGCCTGAATTTCAAAATTCCACATGAGATAATCATACACAAAACATCAATAATTTGAATGTTTGAACAATAATTCATTTTCTTTGTGTATTTCACATAGATCTCACATGATTCCTTCTTTTCTGTTAAATGGATTTTAAATATGTCCTTATTTGAGAAGCAATTTAGTATAGGTGATGTCATGCTTGACTTAAAACCAGGGAAGATTTGGGTTCAAATTCCAAGTCTGGAGCTTACTAACTGTGTTGCTCTAGATTAGTCTCTTACTTCTTCAAGTCTTCATCCTTCTATCTGGAATAATTCCTGGTACTAATACATAGGAGTCTTAAAATGAGATAATATGAAAAACTCTTTGCGAATATAAACACACAATGTAAGTGTCAAGTATTATTATTTGTAAGACTGAGGATGAAAGCTACGATCTAAGGGCTCCAAATTTTTAATTTTATTAATAGCAAAGATGCATTTCCAAACCAAATAGCTACTGCATTGTTTAGCAGCTATATAATGAACAGAAAGGAAGAGTAACAGTTATAACAGGAGCTTCCACTACCACCTTTCATGTATTTTACTGAGGATAGAGTCTCATGGAAATGCTTATTGTAGGGCACATAAAGAAGGCATCTTGCTCCCTTGAATTAATAGGAATATATATTCTAATTAATTGACAGCAAGGATTGTTGATAGAATGAAGGAATAGATCTCTAGCTCCCTAAGCTAGCACCCTGACACAGCCAAATAAATTGCTGAGACTCTGCCTTTATAAAATATATGATGCAGCTATGCAATAATCATCCTAGGTTTCCCCTGTCCTCCATCTATAATTTTGGATGCAGGTTCCCACCCCCACCCCCTGCCACTATCCTTAAATTTACTATGTAGAAAAGCAAAAAAAAAAAATCTGCAGTTGAAAATTAAAATAAAGAACAAAAGCAAAAGTCAGAAGAATTATTGTGCATTTGGCGGCAATTGATACAGGACTAACATTGCACAATAGCCAGTAGTTTGCTTCCCTTTGATTTGAAAATAAGATAACATATTGACCATTAATAGGAATTATTATTCATTTCTTTTTTCCAGGAGTGGTGATGGTCCTTATGGAGACATCCACATCCCTGGGATTTGAACCCAGGTTTTCCTGAGCCAGGGCCACCACTCTGCCTTGGCCTTCCATTTTGTGACTAGCGCCACCCATTGTTGAGACAACCAGCTGCGGTTAGCCATGCAGTTTTTCCAAACAGTAAGTGAATTGCCCCTTATAAGGATTGAACGTGTGACCTTGGCTTCATTAGTAGCATCCTCTAACTAATCAGCAGACCAGCTCAAACAATTCATCTACTTACAATGTCATGTTTCTGGGAGCCATTTAAAGCCACCTCAGTCAATTTCAGGGAGCTGGTACAAGAGTGGTACGGGATTCATCTTGGATACAGAACATTCGAAAACTGCCCCTTATTACTTTGCCACCCTCACATGACCCTTATTAGATTTTACAATTTAATGTGACATTTACACAATTACAGAAGACCAATGATGAAGCATGCTACCCACCTCCTGACAGAAAAATGATGGACTCAAGGTACAAAATAAGACATACATTTTTCTGACATAGCCAATGTGGGAATTGGTTTGCTTGACTATGCATATTTATTACAAGGGATTTGTTTTTCTTTATTTTTTCAGTTTGGAGAGAAGTAGAAGGGAGAGGGAGAAGAGGGATAGCAATAAGATTGCCCTTCAAAAAAAAAGGAAAAAAACATTATTGAAGATTTTTAAATACACAG
>NW_020954572.1:26643250-26664982 GCF_900497805.2 Vombatus ursinus | reverse complement strand
GAATCATGGTTTTATATAGAACCTTCTTTTTCTGTTCTACTGTGTATATAGATATGCTCAATTTATTTGATGTTTAAGTTAAGAACAAAGACAAAGAAAATAAAGAAATAAAGGTGAAGTTGAGGCTGCAAATTCAATTAGGCTTTTTAGGAAAACATTTCCTGGTAGGGTAGAGGCATTGCATCTTTCTTGCCTTCTTACTTTAAAAAGTAACAATAAATAAAATATATAAATAATAAAAATAATAGTGATAACTTCCTAAAATAGAAACACTGTATGTCAGTTTTTATATACATATCTTATCTTTTCATGTGCATTTGATTATTATGCATATAAATGGTTGATAATGTTCAATTAGGGGCAATTAGGTGGTGCAGTAGACAGACTGGTAGGCCTTCAGTCAGGAAGATTCATCTTCCTGAGTTCAAATCTGGCCTCTAACACTTACTAGCTGTGTGACTTTGGGCAAATCACTTAACGCTGTTTGCCTCAGTTTCCTCAATTGTAAAATGACCTGGACAAGGGAATGGTAAACTACTCCAGTACCTTTGCCAAGAAATTTGCTTTTCTTTCTTTTTTTCAGTTTAGAGAGGAATAGGAAGTGGGGGGGGGGGAGGGAGAAGAGGGCTAGCAAAAGAACTTGCCTCTCCCAAAAGAAAGAGTGAATGAAAGAAAGAAAAGAAGGAAGGAAGGAAGGAAAGTATTAACATTTTTAAAATACACAGAAGAGAACATACATAATGCCAAAAGGGGGTTACAAAGATTTCAATACAACTGAAAGAACAAAAATGTTCAATTACTTAACCTCTATGAAAATTCTCTTAGAAACTGAAATCATACTTATATGAACTGATGCAAAGTGAGCAGAACCAGGAGAACATTGTATACAGTAATAGCAATATTATAACAATAATCAACTGTAAAAGACGTAGTTACTATGATCAATACAATAATCTATGATGATTCCAAAGGTCTCATGATGAAAAATGTTATCCACCTCCATAGAGAGAACTGATTAACTCTGAATACAGAATGAAATATATTTTTTCACTTTACTTTTCTTGCTTCTTCTTTTTTACAACATGGATAATGCGAAAATATGTTTTGCATGACTTTGTATGTATAATGGTATCATATTTCTTGCCTTCTCAATGGGTAGGGGATGGAATGAAAGGAGAGAGAATTGGGAAATGATTTTTTTTTAAAATAAATGTTAGAAATACTACCTTGGCATTACAAAAAAATAAAAGCAATTGAGAATGTAGTTATTGAGCTGGAAGGCATCTCATGGGGTTTGGTCTAGTCAAGGGATTATAGATTAAGAGTTAGAAGGGACCTCAAAGACCATTAAGTCCAACCCACTCACTTTGCAGATAAAGAAATTAAGACCCAATGAAGTTAAGGACTTATACAAAGCCACAAAAAGTAAGTAACAGAAGTGGGATTCAAACCCGGGTCCTCTCAAAAGCTATACTCTTTTCATTGTGCCATGATGCTTAAAAACCCTTCATTTTGCAGTTGACGAAATTAAAGCCCAAGCAGGTTGACTGGCATTCCTAAGGTAACATAAATAGTAGGTGTCCACGGTAGGAGTTTAAACCAGGTTTTTTTGAGCCAAGTCCAGTACTCTGTCCAGTATAACATGTTGCCTCCATAATGTCAGAATGATGTGTGTGTGTCGACATATATTTTAAAGAAACTTTTTTCAGGGGCAGCTAGGTGGTGCAGTGGTTAGAGTACCGGGCCTGGAGTCAGAAGGACCTGAATTCAAATCCAACCTCAGACACTTGACAGTAGCTGTGTGACTCTGGGCAAGTCACTTAACCCCATTGCCTAGCCAAAAAAGAAAGAAAGAAAGAAACTTTTTCCAAGGAAAGCTTTTATTTTTCCTAGTCTGCCTCTACCTAACATTGTTTACACCTATAATGGAGGGGAGAGATTACAGGATCTCCTAATATCCCTTGCAAATCCAGGATACTGTAGGTCAAGACTGTTAGCTCCAATAGCCTTGGCCTACTTGCATATTGCTGGGGGAAAAATTACTAGCCCACAAATTTATCATGGATCATACTGTTCTGTTCATTTATACTCTTCCCATAGGAGTATGCAGATCATGAAATAAAATTTTGTCATTCTTCATTGCTCATACAAAAAGTCATGTTTATAAAGCTGTCAAGCTCCAGTTCAATACTGTTAATAGCACCTTGGACAGAAACCACATCTAGCTATGTTTTCACCTTAGCTACAAAAAAACTGAGTAGAGAGTGTGGGATGTGCAGCTGGCAGCCATGGTTTAGAGGAGAGACTAGCCATGGATGCAGTAATGCCAGGAAAGTACAGCCCTTCCCTCCACTGAAGCTGGGGTAGGGGAAGGAAGGCCTTATGTGAGGTGACCCCTAGTTACGGGACCCTGTGGGGTGAGGGGCTGAGAGGTCTATAAAGTGAGGTGTAGGGATAGCAATAACTGTGGGCAGGCAGCTAACATGCCTCACCCCTCACCACCAAAAAGCATGGTTTCTTTTACCGTTGTTGTCATAAGGTATAGTCCCATTCATCCTATATGGTAGTTATAGGTCTAATCCTGTTTTTAACTCTGGGGGATAAATTGGACAGCAAAAATTCTGAGGAATAAGGACAAGCTATATTCATCCTGAACATATTTCTCCCTCTAGGTAGCTAAAGCCCTGGACCTGGAGACAGGACGACCTAGATTTTAATCCTGCTTCAGATATTTAATATCTATGCAACCTCAAGGAAGTCATTTAACCTCTCCCAGCCTCAGTTTCCCTATCCATCTATTTCACAGGCTTGTCATGAAGAATAAATTATATAACATAAGTTAAGTGCTTTGCAAACCTTAAAGTTCTCTATAAATGCTAAGTGCTGTTATTGTCATTATCATCATCGTCGTCGTCGTCACCTCACAGAATGACTTGAGGATGTAGCTTTCTTCCTAAATCCAACTGGAAAGAGTCAGGAAAATGAAACCACCCTTTAGACTTCTTACTGTAGACGGGTTCCTGCCTCACCAACTTATTGACTTCTTTGATCCCAGCAGGGCTTATTGGTCATCCAGCTAGGCTGACCAAGCATTTGCCCAGCCTTACCCACCTCATTGGTCCACTTCAATACCCATGCATAGGAGTTAACTCCCCTACCCTTTAATTTCTGTATCTCTGTTACTGACAACTGATGGTCTGACCCCATCTTCCCAGCCCCAAATCTTGGCCTTATGGACCTGGCTCCAATCTGGCCAAGGCTCAGCAATACAAAAGCATTTTGGCAGCTCAGCCCATTTAGGGGAACCTGGGAAATTAGGATAGAGAGAAGTCAAGGCAGTCCTAGTGGTTCTGTTTGTAATTTTCAGCTCACTGCATAACAAAATCACATCTACTCAAATCCAAAGCATGAGTGTTATATTGTACTGCAGCTTACTCATGAGTTAACTTTATTATATAAGGGTATTTTTTGAAATTACATAAAAAGGATTACTGCCCAATCATGATCACTAGGCAAAAGAAAACAAATAGTTCAGGGAGTCTTGAACTGAAGAAGAAAAAAAGACACCTGTGCTACTTTAATGCCTCACAAAATTTTTGTATTATAATGCATACAGGAAGTGAATTCTGAATGCTATTAAAACAGCAGGAGAGCAGTTTTGACAGTCATATCTGCTGGAAATCTGTACACTCAGGCAGGCATTCTATAGTTCTCCTTACAGCCTTTTTTTTCATGACATTTCCATTAATTCTATAATACCTTCCTTAAAAAAAAAAAAAGGAATTGAAATAGATAAGAATCTTGTTCATTAAGTGCATTTTAAAATGTAATTGTCATTTGGGACTTTCCCCAGTGTGAAAAATTCAACAGGCCTAAAAGCACAGGTATCTTTGGCCTCAATGGGAAAATGTTTCCAAAAATAATAAAGATTGGGTAAGTGGTTCAGTCTGAGTAGGAGGTTCCTCTCAGGGGAAAGTCCTTCACTTTGGGAGGTTCCTAAACTCATTCAGGCCATGAGGGTACCAGTTAGTGCATGACTGTGGTAATTTGCTAAACAGTACCCTAGTGACCTGAAAAAATTAATGCTACCAGAGAGACAAACTTACCTACAGGGAGCAAATTAGACATTGGCAGAATCCATCTGATTATTTTGTAGTTTATATTTATAGAGTAAAAGAGTCAACAAGTATTTATTGAGTCCCCAGAGGGCACATAGTATTGTAATAGATGCTCAGGGTACCATATTAGTGATTAGACACGGTTCCTGCCCTCAAGGAGATTTACAATATAATGGAGGAGACAATAGACTACCATCCACATAAATTGGGTACAAATAATTATAGGAATTACAGAAATGTAATTGAGAGGGAGAAAAGGGTGGAGAATTTCTCCTTGCAGATTAGGGAAAGGATGATGTCAAACAAAGAAAAACCTCTTGTAAGAAGATTTAGAATTTATCCTTTCAGAAAGGGTGATGTTAACCTAGGAAAAAATTTCTAAAGGAAACAGATCTTGAACTTTTTACAGCTATGACATGACATCCAAGAGGAGGGAGAATACTCCGGGCCTTCAGGAAATCCTATATAAAGATTTTAATGTGAAAGGGAAGAAGCAAGTATATGGAGGCAGGGATACTGGCTTGTCTAGAACAAAAGTCATGGCCTGAGGTAAAGTGGAAGATAAGCACTTAGTACAGAGCCTGGCCCATGGTAGGTACTATAAAAATATTAGTTATTATGATGATGATGATGATGATTATCTGTAAAATGGGCACAATAATAACACCTCTCTCTAGGATTTTGCTGAGGATCAAAGGAGATATTTGTAAAGTGCTTGCAAACTTTAAAGTGCTATATAAATGCTAGCTATTTATTGCTATTGTTGTGAGGATTAAATGAGGTAATATTCTATTATTATTAAATATTATTGTTAATATTTATTATTGAATATGTGTTCATACATATTTAATAATAGCTAGCATATACATGTATTTTGTGTGTGTGTGTGTGTGTGTGTGTGTGTGTGTGTGTGTGTGTGTGTGTATATATGCATAGCATGCAAAACAACTTTGCAGCCCTCTGAAATATTTAACACATCTGGATGTGGCCCCCAGGGCAATCCCTGCAGAGAAAATTATTTGACTTTTCTCAAAGAATGGCAGACAATAATGGGAAATTCCCCTCACTCCTCTCATACCCATCCATTTCAGAGTTGTTAGCATTATACTAAGATTTCAACATTCCTTTACCTTTCCCAGCTCCAGGTTAATTTTAAATTCTGTAGTTTAGAGATGATCTTATCAAATCTATGATATTGTTAAAGCACTTCAAGGTCCTTTTGAAAAAAAGACTTGCATACACCAACTTACTTTATTGCTTCATTTTCCAACTCTAAAAGGACACAAAGTCTACTAAAGCAATTTACTGTGGCTGTAACCTACAATTTTAACTTACAGAGGGGCCATTTCACCTCTTCTTTTACTATTCCTGACCAAATCGATAAGAGGGAGAATCAAGTCAAGGTACATGTCATAACTATTAAGATAGGTCAGTGAGTTTTAAACAAATTGGGTGCAACTCATAAATAATCGACTCACAATTTGTACTGACCTACTAGTGAAATACTATTGACCTCAAACACCTTCAAAGCACAACACAACCAATTGCTGGCACCTGTGAGAACCATAATTAAACAGATGCTTAAGTACTAAAGTCAGCTACCAACAAAGGTCCTCTTTCAATGACATGGTGGCTTATAACAGAGTAGGATAATTCAATATGATGTGTACATGTTTGCCTTTTCTACGAAAAAGAAAAAGATTACTTCAATTAGAACTCTTCTCACAGTAACAAGAATCATAAAATTTTAGACCTGGCAGAAACCTCCAAGGTCATCTATCACAAAATCATACAATTTCAGAATTGGAAAGGGAATCAGTGGCCATCTGATCTAGCACTTGCCTGAACAGAAATCCCCTCTACCATAAGCCAGTGCTAAGTAGTCATATAGTCTTTAATAATAATAGCTAGCATTTATATAGCACCTAATTACGTGAAAGGCATTGAACTGAGTGTTATTTACAAATATTACTTTATTTGATCCTCACAACAACCCCGGGAATTAGGTGTTATTATTTTCCCCATTTTACAGCTGAGAAGACTGAGACAGACAGAAGTTAAGTGACTTCCCCAATGTCACAGAGATAATAAGCAGAGAAGGCTAGATTTGAATTCAGGGAATAACAATAGTACTTACCTCACAGTGTTGAGGTTTAAAGGTGCTGGGACCGCAAAATAGTGACATGCGGGTCCTGCCCAAATGAATTTGACACACACCTTCTTTCAGCCAAAGACAAGGTTTATTAAAAACACCGATAGAGGCTGGGTGTGATTCAAAAAATCTGCCACATTGGCCAGGCTCTTAAAGGATTTAAGCACTGGCTAGACTCTTAAAGAATCTGAGCCAGTATCCAAATTTTAAGAATCTGAGCACCTTCATGGAGGCAAGATGGATCGCATATACAGAAAGACTGTGGGAGGGATCTAGGAATGCCCAAGTAGTTTGGCATGACCGGAGGAGGGGTCTAGGGAGGATCTTGATGGGAGCGGCCAGTAGGCTGGGGTGACTGGGAAGTAGAATGGGCTCTAGATAGGACCAAAGTTGGGAAGTAGTCAGGGGCAGTGGGCATAGGCCACAATGAAAGGGCAGTTGAGAGGATTATAGCCTCAAGCAAATGCCAGAGATTTGATCCTGTGGGAAAGTCCAAGGCCTTTCCTTTTTGGGGTCCAGATACCATCCCCATCACCAGTATTGCTATGAGGATCAAATGAGATATTTTAAAACTGCTTAGCATAGGGCCTGGAACATTATATGTGCAATATAAATGCTAATTACTATCATCATCATCATCATCATCATTATAGGTGAAGGGAATGAAATCTCTGACTTTGGAAGTTTTAAAAGACCAGGAGAGTGAGTTACACGAATTTAGGAGTTGGAATCCAGACTAAGTGTTATAGGTAACCCAGCATTGATGATCCAAAGACCAGGGAGTAATCTTTGAGAGGACCTTTGGCACCCCATCCCAATATAAGCTGAGAACAGGATTCAGCTGGCAGAGATGTCACCTTTAGATGTGAACTTGGTGGGACTAATGTTATGTAGGAACTGAGCTAAGTTTTAAACCTACTCCAAAGACTGGGGTGATATGGGGGACAGTATTCTTCCCAGGGTGTTGGAGAAGGGAGAGTATGTTTGTACATTTGCTTTTGCTATATATTTAAAGTAAATACCCCTTTGTAAAAGCTGCCCAATGTTAAGTGGCTAAAGGGAATAAGATTGCTAGTTAACGATCTCCTTACAATATGGAGAACACAGGTGGTGGGCATTCAAGCCAATGGCAAGAGGAAAAAGAAACACTCTAACCCCTTAGGGTACCCTGAAATTCTAAGGGGCCAATGTAGCTAGCCTGAAAGAGTCAGAGCACACACAATTGTTATACTAGCATGAGGGTTCTACATACACCAATGTTCTTTGGGGACCCAGAAATTAACTATTCCACCCACTGAAATAGCCAATAGATGTGAAAATCAATCCAGGGACTATTAACAAGATCTTCTCTCACACACCCCAGTTCAGTTTTGGATTCCTGAATGTTTCAAAGTTGCCCAATACAGAAATCGTATAAGGGTTACAAGGAGACTCACATGCTTCCTGGAGACTTTTGGTGGTACCCATAAAGTATCTCTATCACGAAAGAAAGCTGATCAATACCTAGAGAGACCAGTCAGACCACACTGACAATGGAACCCATAGCACCTGTCTCTTTTTTTAAAAAATTTCTCTTCATGCAATGAATTTAGATATCAAGGAGTATTTCAGCTATGGGAGAAAACTGGCGCTTTTTTTAAATCAATAGTTCAAACTAAATTTAAAATCAGGTTCCAGAGGAGTCTGACAAATGGATTAAAGTAGAACACAAATTCCTCATGTCACCCAGTCCCTTAAACCTTAATGTTGGTAACATAGCTAATCATTCCATTATTATAAAAGTCCAATATGTTTTACATGTCTTTAAAAAAAGTAAAAGTAAATAAAGAAACCACAAAGGATGGGAGTGGAAAACAGAAATTTAAGTGTTGGTCAAAATGGCTTATTCTTGCCAACCAGTCACATGAGCACAGAAAAAGCCACTGGACATTAAATTCCATTCAGAATTCATTTTTAAAGTCTTCTTTATCTAGTTATTAAACTAAAAGCTAGTGATCATCCTAACCATTTCCCAGAGAAAATCGGGTCATTTGTGTGGTTATGTGGCACCCTCCTCTACAGAAACTTTCTCCCAATACATATTAGTTAGCTAGGGTGCTTTAACAAACACATGGCCTAATCTCTTTTCCTTCAATTCTCCAATCATGTTTAAAGATGTTTAAAGAATCATTATATTGGAATACACTTACAATTAACCATGAATATCATTAACTTATAATAATCAACACTTCATTTATATTTTCTCACTTTCTCTTCTAGGATAATCACAGAAAACAGGAAATGACCAAATATTAAACAAACATTTTTGACTTGAAATATTTTCCTTTTCCAAACTCCAGTATTAATTGAAATGTACAATAGCTGTTTTCCCCTAGAAATAAGTGTAGCCAAAGTGACATTATTTATTATACAAAAATATGATTTATGAGGTGAATTTTTTTAAGTAAGGCACAGTTGAAATATCTAGAAATAAGTGTGTTTCAAGGCCGCTTCTCCCCCACCCCCTTTATTAAACATGAGCAAACTAATTGTTCTTTAAATTTTCTAAAACAGGTGTCTTCATGACTTTAGAGATTCCACCTGGAGGAAATGTTTATGATCAACTTACAAATCTCTACCTTAAAAAATTAATTCACACACATTAAATCAGTAGGAGTTCTTCATTCACAGGGAAAAAGATCAGATTTCTATGTGGGTCTCTCAAAGTTATTCAATGAGGATATGTGTCTTGTGGTGAAGGTTGAAAAATATTCTTTTAATGTGCATACCCTTTGACCCAGCAATAGCACTTCTAGGACTATATCCCAAAGAGACCACACAAATGGGAAAAGGACCTATATGTACAAAAATATTCATAGCAGCTCTTTTTGTGGTGGCAAAGAATTGGGAATTGAGAGGATGCCCATCAATTGGGGAATAACTGAGCAAGTTGTGGTATATGAATATGATGGAATACTATTGTGCTATAAGAAATGATGAACAGGCAGAAAAACCTGGAAAGACTTGTATGGTCTGATGCTGAGTGAAGTGAGCAGAACCAAGAGAACGTTCTACACAATAACAGCCACGTTGTGTGATGACTAACATTGATAAACTTAACCCTTCCTGGCAATACAGGGATCTAAGACATCTCCATAGGCCTTGTGATGGAAAATGCTGTCCACACCCAAAGAAAGAACTATGGGAGCCAAATTGTTATTTTTTTTTCTCTTCTGTTGAGTTTTGTTTCCTCTTTCTGATGGTTCCTTCTATTGGTTTTAATTTCTACTTACAACATCACTAATGTGAAAATATGTTTAATATGAATGTAAATGTATAGCCTATATCAGATTGTGTGCTGTCTTGGGGAGGGTGGTGGGGAGGAAGGGGGAAAAAATTTTAAACTCAAAAGCATATAGAAGTGATTATTGATAAATCAAAATAAACCAATAAAAAATAAATTAAAAAAAACAAAAAAAAGAAAAATATTCTTTTAAATATTCAAATTCTAAATCAAGTCAGGAAGAAGAAATATGCCAACTTTACAGAAGGAGAAAATATAACAATAGTGATGAAAGCAAAGTTAATTTACATTTCTATAGTAGCTTCCTTCTAAAAATGCCTATTTGGTTTGCAAGCATTAAGTAAGCCTGATTACACTCCCAATGAAGGTGAGTTTTATTGGCCTCAAAGGGACAATAGCTATTTAATTAGGTAAACTGAGTCAAATAGTAATTAAACAATACCAAAAAAAATAGGTTAAGGGAATTCAGGACTAAGAGTCTTATCTATACAATATCTTAATCCATAAATAATGCTTCTTTTCATAGAGTCTATATGCCTCAATGAAGGAAGCAGCTAGGTGGCACAGTGGAGAGAGTACTGGGCCTGGAGTTAAGAAGATTTGAGTTTAAACCCCTTCTTAGACAATTACTATCTATATGATCTTGGGCAAGTCACCTAACCACCCACTGTTTGCCTCAATTTCCTCATCTATAATGGCACCTACATCCCAGGGTTGTGGCAAGGAACAATGCTGCCTGGAAGATAGGTGCTATATACATACATACATACATACATATATGTGTGTGTGTGTATGTATGTATATATGTGTGTGTATATTTATGTATATACTAGTTTTGTATCATTATTATTATTGTTAATAATAATAATGATGATGACTCCTTTGTAATTTCTAAATCTTATTGTCTTATTTCCTACTTCCTACAAACATGTCCTTGTCTCTCCATCCTCAAAATTTCACTTGATCCTTCTATCCCTGCTAACCATCACCATATATCCCTTCTGCATTTTGTAGCTAAACTTGAAAAAACTTTTTTTCTCTCCTCTCACTCTTTTCTTATTCTCTTATAACCCAGCTTTTGACCTCATCATTTCACAAAAACTGCCTTCTCTAAAGTTACCAATCCTCTCTTAATTGCTGAATTCAATGACCTTTCCTCAGTCCTCATTCTCATAGAACTCTGCAGCCTTTGACATTGTTGATCACCTTCTCCTTAATACTCTCTTCTATCTAGGTTTTCTGAACACCACTGCCTCCTGGTTCTCCTCCTACCTATCTCACTGATCCTTCTAAAGCTAGATCCTTATCCCAATCCTAGATCATGCCTTCTAACCATAGGTGTTCCACAAGATTCTGTCCTGGACACTCTTCTCCTTTTCTTCTATACTACTGCACTTAAATCCCATTGATTTAACTACCATTTCTATGCTGAGGATTCTCAAATCTACATATCCTGACTTAACTTCTTTGATGGCTTCTAACCTATCATCTCCAACTGCCTTTCAGACACCTTGAGTTGGATGTCCAATAGACATCTTCAACTTAACATATCTAAAACTGAACTCATTATCTATCCCCCAAACCCTCCCTCCCTCCTTCCAACTTTCCTTATTCCTGTGGAGGGCAACACCATCCTCCTAGTCCCTCATGACCTAGGTGTTATCCTCAAATTCTTCACTATCTCTCACAAACCCCCCATCTGAGCTGTTGCCATGGTCTGTCAATTTCACCTCATTCAAATATCTTTCAAATATCCACCCTTCTCCCCTCTGACACTGTGACCACTCTGATACAGGCCCTCATTACTTCACACCTAGACAATTGCAATATACTGCTTGTGAGTTTGCCTGACTCAAGTCTCTCCCCACTTCAATTCATCCTCCATTCAGCCACCAAAGTATAAAGTGCAGATCTGGCTATGTCACACCTCTACTCAGTAAACTCCAGTGGTTCCCTATAAAAATCTGTTCGTTATTCAAAGCCCTTCATACTCTACCTCCCTCCTACCTTTCCAGTCTTCTTACACCTTACTCTCTAACACATACTCTTCTATCCAGTGACACTGGCCTCCTGGCAATTCCATGAAGAAGACATTGTATCTCTCAGCTTTAGGCATTTTCTCTGTCTGGTCCTCATGTCTAGAATAATTTCTCTCTTCATTTCTGCCTACAGGTTTCTATGAATTCCAGATAAAATTTCATCTTCTACAGGAACCCTTTCCCAAATCCTTTAATTCTAGTGCCTTCCCCCCCTTAATTATTTCATATTTATCATGTATATTGTTTGTTCTTACATATTTGTTTTTTGTCTATCGTTAGAATGAGAGCTCCTTGAGGGCAGGGACTTTCTCTTGCCTCCTTTCCATAACCCTAATGTTTAGCACAGAGCCATGCATATGGGGTAGTACTTAATGAACACAAGTTTATTAACTGACTAAAATATTAAAATATTAATATTTATCTTCGTAGATAGTAAAAGAGATATAAAAAGATCTCTACAATTTATATTCCAGTCTTCCCCTACTCTTCCTTCTACCAATCCAAATTATGAGATTTAACTGCAAAGTAATTGGATTATTCCCTTTCCCCATAGATGAATATGCACTTTGTAAGCGGTTTTTTTTTTAATCATAACTTGAATCTTCTGGCTCTTTTTCTATAGAAATGAAGGCACGTTAATGTTCAAAGCTGCAAAAGAAAATTGTCAAATTGATGAATTAGGATTGTATTTGCATTTACATTTTGAGGAATAGTCATTTATTAGTGCAAGAAACACTTTTGGTAAAAATGCCTAAGGATAGAGGTAGCCAGTGTAGCAGATAGAACACTGGATTTGGATTCATGAAGACTTGGGTTCCAATCTCACCTATGAAACTTACTAGCTTTGTGAACCACGGGAAAGTTGTTTTAAACTCTCTGTTTCCTCATCTATAAAATGATAGGGATTAGCCTTCATAAAATCTAACATCCCTTCTGGCTCAAAATATTTGATCAGATGAACAAAGGATCCAGGCTACCTTTTGTAGGGTATTTCCTTTGGCTAAGGACTGACCTTGAAACCTGGGAAAATTAGACAAATCTGCTTGATATCCAAAAGACTAGCACCAACTTCAAACAACACTTCTTTCTCAATTGATTTTTTCTCAATTGCATGCAAAAAATTTAAACATTCATTTTTTAAAATTTTAAGTTCCAAATTCTCTCCCAACCCTTTCCTACTCCTTCCTACTACCTTCCTTGAGAAGGCAAACAATTTGATGTAGATTATACATGTGAAGTTATGCAAAACTTATTTCCTTGTTAGTCATGCTGCCAAAGAAGACAAATAAAAAAAAAGGAACAAGAAAAATAAAATAAAAAGTATGTTTCAATCAGCATTCAGACTCCATCAGTTCTTTCTCTGGAGTTAGATAGGATTTTTCACCACAAGTCCTTCAGAATTGTATTGGGTTATTATATTGCTCAGAATAGGTATGCCATTTACAGCTAATCATCACGCAATGTTGCTGTTACTGTGCACAATGTTCTACTGATTCTGCTCACTTCACTTTGCATCAGTTTGTGCAAGTCTCCCCAGGTTTTTCTGAAAACATCCTGCTCATCATTTCTTATAGCACAATAGTATTCTATCACAATCATATACCACAATTTGCTCAGTCATTCCCCAATTGATAGGCATTCCCTCATTTTCCAATTTTTGCCAAGATAAAAAGACCTACTGTAAATATTTTTGTACTCACTGGTCCATTACCTTTTTGTTTGATCTCTTTGGGATACAAGTATAGTAGTGGTATTGTGGATCAAAGGATATGCAAAGTTTTATAGCATTTTGGACATAGTTTCAAATTATCGTCCAGAATGGTTGGAAAAGTTTACAATTCCACCAAAAATGCATTAGTGTCCCAGTTTTTCCACATAGCCTCCAATATTGTCAATTTCCTTTTCTGCCATATTAACCAATCTGATAGGTGAGAGGTGGTACTTCAGAGTTGTTTTACTTTGGCTTTCTCTAATCAATAGTGATTTAGAGCATTTTTTTTACATGACTACAGATAGCTTTAATTTCTTCTTCTGAAAACTGACTGTTCCTATCCTTTGATCATTTATCAATTGGGAAATGACATATATTTTTATAAATTTGACTCAGTCCTTTTTATTCTTGAGAAATGAGGCCTTTATCAGAGAAACGCTATTAAAAAAATTCTTCAGCCACTTGCTTTCATTGTAATCTTGGCTGCATTGATTATTTTGTGCAAAACCTTTTTTATTTAATGTAATCAAAATTATCCATTTTCCATCCTTTAATGCTTTCTATTACTTGTTTGGTCACAAATTCTTCCCTTACCCACAGATCTGACAGGTAAAATTTTCCATCCTCTCCTAATTTGCTTATGATATTACCTTTCATGTACCTATTTTGGCCTTATTGTAGTATATGGTAGGAGATGTTGGTCTATACATAGTTTCTACCAAAGCATTTTATAGTTTTCTTGGCAATTTTTATCCAATAGTGAGTTCTTGTCCCAATACTTTGGATTTTTGTGTCTACCAAACACTAGATTACTATGGTCATTTACTGTATATTGGTGCCTAATCTATTCCACTCATCCAGCACTCTATTTTTTTGCCAGTACCAGATTATATTGATGATTACCACTGTGTAATACAGTTTGAGATCTGGTACTGCTAGCACACCTTCCTTCAAATTTTTCTTCATTTATTTTCTTAATATTCTTAACCTTTTATTTCTCCAGATAAATTTTGTTATTATTTTTTTCTAGTTCCATGAAATGATTTTTTAGTAGTTTGATTGCTTTGGCACTGAATAAGTAAATTAATGTAGGTAGAATTGTCATTTTTATTATATTAACTCAGCCTACCCATAAGCAATTAATGTCTCTCCAACTGTTCAGTACTGACTTTATTTGTTTAAAAAGTTTTTTGTAATTGTGTTCATATAGTTTCTGGGTTTGTCTTGGCAGATAGACTCCCAAGTATTTTATATTGTTTGCAGTTATTTTAAATGGAATTTCTTATTCTATCTTTTCCTGCTGGACTTTGTTGATAAGACATAGAAAAGCTGATGATTTGTGTGGACTTATTTTATATCCTACAACTTTGCTGAAGTTGTTAATTATTTCAACTAGTTTTTTGATTCTCTAGGATTCTCTAAGCATACCATCATATCATCTGCAAAGAGTGATAATTTTATTTCCTCATTGCCTATTCTAATTCCTTCAATTTATTTTTCTTCTCTTGTCATAAAGCTAGCATTTCTAGTTACAATATTGAATAATAGTGCCTGTTAACCTAACTGGTAAGGTTTCTACCTAATTCCCAATACAGGTAATGTTTGCTGATGGTTTTAGATAGATATTACTTATTATTTTATGGAAAGCTCCATTTATTCCTACGCTTCCTAGTGTTTTTAATAGGAATGAGTGTTGTATTTTGTTAAAAATATGTGTATGCATATATATATACATATATTCAGTTTAAATAGAAATAACATGTTAATACTCTATGACTACTAAAAAATTTTAAAGTTTATAAGATAGTGGAAAGGATGCTAGACTGACACTACTTCTATAATCATTTATTTGGCTGAAAGCACCTTATTTTGGAGCCTTCTTACTATTAGTGAATATGATAAAGACTTAAATGAGGATCCCATCCAGGTATCTGCTTCTTTGTTGGCCCATTTTACTACTTTGAAGGACTACTTTTTTCCCATAGGAGTAAATGATTGGGTAGGAAATCTTGCCAATTGATGAACACTCCATTGGGTTTATTTGTGTTAAAATTCTATGAAAATCAATAGCCCTGAATTCCAAGGCTTCCCTACTGACATATCCGCTGTGGCCTTTCCACAGATTAATTAATCTCTTTTTAATTCACTTTTCTCACCTCTGAAGTGACTATGACCTACTTCACAGAATGTAAGGATTACCTTTAAGAAATAAAATATTTATCTGTTAATCCATCAGAAAAAGTTGGAGGTAAGACAAATAAGTAAAATGGATTTACATAGAGTAAAGATCCACTCTTACAAACTGACAAACTGTCTTGGTATCTCATGGATGTTCCCTCCTCCAAAGACATGTATTAAGTGCATTTTTCAATACTTATAAAGATCTGTGATTTCATAAATGTAGCTATTCCTTCCATTGGCATAGGTTGAAATCCATTCAGGCATGTAGGAGACTATTTCATGAGTAGATATGGCCAAAATTATTCATCATTTTTTGGCCAAGTGTCTCTGGTAACAAGGCTCTCTAGTTATAGCTCAGCCAATATCAGGCAATAAACATAGAGTTGATGTTAGACTCAGAGTCTGATAGTGCTTTGAGTCTGGGTCTAGCATATAGCCAAACTATTTTTAAAATATAAAAACCTTAGTTTGTGAGCCATAAAATAAATAAATGAATAAACAAACAAACAAATAAATAGGGCCAGATTTGGCTCATGATTCATAGTTTGCCAACCCCTGCTCAAATCTTTTCCACCATGGTATGTCCTGCCAGAGTTTGTGTACCACTGTGATAGGTTTCAAGTAGCCAAAGGCACCTTTGTGATAATATATGAAAGTAGGATTTTAGGGTTGTCACTGGATAACAAATAATTGCATAAATGACTGTCCATACTCTCTAGAAGCTTATCTCTCTAAGAGAGATAAGATTGATGAAGAAATGGGTGATTTATGGAAGGAATAACACAAGATAGATGAGAAGGGATTATGATCTGTGATTTTGGAAGGAATACCCACACAGAAGATATCATGAGTCCATTCAAGTTTCAAAGATTAGTTTGAGCTTGCCTGTTCAAGCAAGAGTTCAAGTTATGATGATAATGATGATGATGACAGTGATGATGATGATGATGATAATGATGATGATGATGAACTAGCATATACTGCCACCCCATTACTTAAAAATTATTATGACAAGGCAAAAAATGCTTTTGATAGTTTTACTCGTCAGAATTATATTTTTTTATAATTTAAAAAAATGTCAAGCAATAAAAAGTAAATCATTCATGAAAGAAAAGGGTGAACCTCACTTGAAGAGTAATAGACTATAGAAAGGTTCTCCATCACAGCAGTGTTCTAAAACCACTCCACTAAGAAAGCTCTTTTTAAGGTCATAATTGACCTTAGTGTGACCACTTAGACATGGGTTTTCTCAAACTTGTTTTAGGCACTCTTTTCTCTTTACTCTCCCTTGAGAATTGAATCCACTTCTATGACTTCAGTTACTACCTCTGTTGATATTAATCCCAAATGTATATGTTCATCCCTATAAATTACCCAGAGCTCCAGTCCTCTATTTCCAACTGGTTCCTAGATGTCTATATGCTAATTTCTCTGGGTAACTCAAATTTTGCCATGTTTAAAACACTAATCATCTTCCCTTCAAATCTGTCCCATTTCCTAACTATTTTACTGATGATGCCACCATCCACTTAGTCTCCTAGACATGTAAACTTGGGTCATTTTTGTCTCTTTTGTGCAACTCAGTCCCCACATTCAGATCAATTGTCAAGTCCTACTACTTCTTCTATGATTACTACTAGTACCTCTTTCTAGTACACGAAAGTAGGATTTTAGGGTTGTCACTGGATAACAAATAATTACATAGATGACTGTCCATGCTCTCTAGAAGCTTATAACCCAAGGGAGATAAGATTGATGAGGAAATGGGGGACTGATGGAAGGAATAACACAGGATAGATGAGAAGGGATTGTGATCTGTAGTTTTGAAAGGAATATCCACACAGAAGATATCATGGGTCCTTATTTCTAGTACTCTTTACTTCTAGTACCTCTTTCCCATTCTCACTGGAACTACCATAATTCCAGACATAATCTCCTCTCATTGAGACAAATATAATAGCCTTTCTTCAAGCAACAGATTACAGAGTTTTGTTTTCTTATTTGACCTGTCATCTCTTTTTAAAATTGAATTTTAATCTGTTCACATTTAGAATTGTGAAAGTTAGGTCAGAAAACCTTCTAATACAATCTTCCTGATTTAGTTTAGCCACTGGAATACAAGGTGTACATTTGTACCAAAACAATCTAATTTAATCATGTCTCTCTACTCAAAAGCTAGCAGTCTCCTCATTGACTTCTTAACAACACAATCTGATTCTAATCTACTCTTCTAGACTTATCTCATATATACATATTCTTCTATGTGTTCTATGTCTCAGTCACAATTAAATAAAATCATAGATTAAGAATAGAAAGAAACCTTACACAACATTGAATCTGATCTCTTTATTTTACAGATAAGGAAACTGAGGCCTAGAGAGGCTGAGTGAATTGCTGAAAGTCATGTAAGTAGTACTTGTCAGAACAAGGATTTCAACCAGGATCCAAGTATAGCATACTTTCCTCTGTATCATACTGCCTTTATATTTTCTGGGACATTTTCAGAAATATGTCAGAGCAAGTGGTAATGACAAAGCTCATTTCCCCTATATTAGCACCAAACAACAACAAATGCATAAAATAAAATCAAAGAACAATAACAAGAAATTACAAGAAAGGAAAGAAATTCTCACAATCCTTAAAGTTTGAACAAATTAAAAAGTGAAATAGAAGTCATACTATAATAAATAAATTCTACAATGCAAAAATGTGGAAAAAATTCCACAAAGGAAGAAAAAGACTTAAAAACAGAAATTACATCTTTAGATGAAATCATTTATGTAACAAAAGAACTTCTATGATGGTTTAAAATCACAATGAAATGAAGGGAAATCTGGCTTCTATAAAATTGAAAATAAGATCATTCAAGGAAGAATTAAAATGATCTATATGAGAATTGACACTGTCAACATGAAGGAATAAAATAACAGTGACACAGAAGACTGCCTGAGGAGCAAAGTGACTCAAGCAAAGTGAAAAAAAATAAAGAGATGCAAGAGAAAAAAAAAACAGAACAATTTTTTTTATTGCAAAACTAGAAGACATTAAAAATCAAAACAACAGAGCTAGAGGAGATCTCAGTGAAACAATCTGGGAATTCTTATTTATCAAAACAAATAATTTTTAAAATTACCAAGAAACATTAGAAACAGGGCAAAGTAGAAATTTATAGGGTTCAGAGATTGAAACCAGAGAAAAACCCTAAGATTATAAGTATATATAGAAATATAAATCATAAGTTCCAGGAGTATCAGTGTCAAAAAGAGAATCATTTGTAGATAAGAGGGAACAATTTATGTACTAACAAGCACTTATTCAAATTGTACAAGACTACTCAACCAGGACAAAAATGTAGAAAGAGATTGGATTACAATAGATTGAAAAGCAAAAGAACTTCACCTATATCCCAGTATTACCTGTCCTAGAACACTCTAGCATAAGAAAAAAAAAACGTTTTCAGTAAGGTCAGAAATTCTTCTTATTCATTTAAGGAGAAAAGAGCCAGAACTTGAGCAAATTGACCAAACAGCAAAAATGTAAATGATGTAATCCAAAATTACATGTCAGAAAGTAGCAAAGGATGGTTCAATGTTAAATGTGCTGTTGGGAAGTAATTACATAGCTATTATTTATTTTAAGTCACACCTAGTAAAGGGGTCATTAAAAAACTGCCTAGGAATTTAAGGAAAGTTTTTCTTATGAAAATAATACACTTAACTATATAATCTATATAAACTATATAATAAGAAAGAAAGGAGAAGTGAAATAACATACAACAAGTTAAGATTAATTAGTCACATATGTATGGGTTAGCAAATACAGGTTGATTCCCAAACCATACTCTTAGATGGGTTTTGTGGGGGAAGGGAACAAATTGAAAAAAAGATTTTATCAATAAAAGTAGAATCCTAGGTTATAGTTTTCGTGTGGGCATGAAAGGAGAGTTGGGATTATGAAGAATGGATTGTTACAAACTAAGATAGGTTTTAGATGTGTTTTCTGTTAGCAAAACAGGGATGATCATTTTATGTTAATGCAAGGGATATAATAAGACTGTAAAAAATACAACGGCAATATGTTACCTTTTGCTGATAAAAAGAGGGGAAAATGTAATAAAAAAGAATATAATGGAGGAAAAGCCAAGCATAAAAAATTACAATCTTGATTGCTAATAAGATGTATTTGCTAATTAAAAGTATGCAAATTACTTAGTGACATAGAAAACAAAACTCCCAAATTTGCTATGTACGGGAAATACATCTAAATCATAGGTATTCATACTGATTAAAAGATAAGGATTGGGATAAAAATCTATTAGGCCTCAGATGACTCCAAAAAGGCAGGAATTATGGTCATGATTTCAGAGAAAGCAATAATAAACATAAAAGCCATTAAGAAAGGAAAGTAGGAAATAATAATATTATTAAAGGTACACTCTGTAATGAAATACTACAAATATTTAAAATATATGAATTCAATTATATGAGCTTTTTCTTGAAGAAAAATTAACTAATTTTTTAAAAATCTAGTTAGTAAGATGCTAATTCTAGGTTATATAATTCTTCTGATAAAGTTTGACAAAATCTAACTGAAAGATAGATAATGAAACATTTGAAATACTTTCAACCTGGATTTAATAGATCTATTGAGAATTGTGCTGTGTGACCCTGGGCAAGTCACTTAACCCCAATTGCCTCACCAAAAAAAAAAGGGGGGAGGCAGCGAGGTGGCACAGTGGATAGAGCCCTGGATTCAGGAGGACCTGAGTTCAAATCCAGCCTCAGACACATAACACTTACTAGCTGTGTGACCCTGGGCAAGTCACTTAACCCCATTGCCTAACCAAAAAAGAGAAAAAAGATTCAGAGAGAATTGTGATTTAGAATTTCAATTAAATGAATTTGTATTTCTCAGGTTTCTGTATTAGTTGTAAAAAAAAACAAAAAACAAAAACCTGAATCAATGTTAGGATGCAAAGGACTTATAAATATATAGAGAGAGACAGAAATCTTAAGCATATCTTTTGTAGACTACAACATATAAAGATTGTAATCAAACACATGAACAAAAGATGTAGACCTACATGCACCACCACTGACCAACTGCTATCAAACCAACCTAATTGAAGAACCAAAGTAATTTGAGGGAAAGGTGAAATGAAGCATGTGCCAGATATACCAAACCACTGCCAAAACCTCAACTACCACTTCCCCACATAGCCCAGGACCCTGAGCCCAAGAGTATATACTCCAGACCAATCATCCTGCTACCGACCTAGTACCATAGCCATCATAAAAGGAAGCAAATTTTGTCAAGAAAGGACTCATACAACAATACCAACCACTGATCAGCTGCTATTGACAAACAAGTAAACCTAAGAGTTCCAGAAATAGCAGTATCCACAATACACCAGTCTTGCTTCCAAACTGATTACCCATTGTTGAGATACCAACTGGGATTTATAGTTGGTGATGTCTAATAGACAATAATAAAATATTAGAGCTCAGTAAAGAGACTGGGAAGTTAGATCTGAAAATCATGTAATCATTCTTTTGCGAGACTGTCAAATCAATATGCATAGAGTAATTGACACATTTGTAGTCTTTTTATTGGGCACTTAGCCACAGCCAACACATTGTTCCTCAATGGAAAGTTCCCCAGGCTCCCCTTATATTTAGTTTGAGGTACCTAAAGCCTTCTTTGACCTTTTCTTTTAACAAATGGAATATGACTGAAGTTTAAAATTTGCTTGTGATTATTTCTTTTATATTGGTTTACTTGATTTGTTATTTATTGTGGTAAATTACATGAGAAGTATGTAGGGGCTTATATGATGTGTCAAAACAAAATTAATAAATAAAAATTAAAAACAAAACTTAATTACTCTCTGCTTCCTGCTCCCACTCTTTCTGACCTTTCCTTTCTCCATGCTTGTTTTTTTTTTTTGCTTGTACTCCATTCCTGGAATATGTTCCTTCCTACCTCAATCTCTGTTTGTTGTCTTCAAATGTCATCTTCTCCACAATGACTTCCCTCAATCCCTTGGGCAAATACAATCTCTCCTTCTTCAAATTCCTCATAGCATTTCGCCTTTATATCTCTTCTTTGCACTTACTTTACTCTCTTATTTTTTGTGTATACCTCCTTTCCCCCATAAGACTGGCAGCTCCAGTGAGAGCAGGGCCTATATTAGATAGATAGATAGATAGATAGATAGATAGATAGATAGATAGATAGATAGATAGATA
>NW_020954572.1:26627622-26643240 GCF_900497805.2 Vombatus ursinus | reverse complement strand
ATAGATAGATAGATAGATAGATAGATAGATAGATAGATAGATAGATACATGGAACCTTTATTAAGTGCTTACCAAATGTCAGGCACTCTGCTAAGCATGCAGATGCTTATATAATGCAAATATAATTTAAAAAAAACAGCTTTTGCCTCCAAGGATCTTACATCATAATGAGTAAAGACAACACAAAAAGTAGAGATTGAAAGGAAGGAAGTACAGGGGAAGAGGATAGTTATGCTAGACTAAACAAAGTAGCTGGTGAGGATAGGGAGGAGGAATCTGGGACATTCTTGCGGGGAGTGAAAGAGAAAATGACTGGGATTCCTCCTGAAATATTGGTATGGACCAGCAGTTACCAATCAGGTATATAGGCCCTCAGAGTAGAGTTATCTCCAGGGTGGGAAGGTGGTTGTTGAGGAGAAGAAAGATAAATACACTGAGAGTCAAGTTAAAAATGAAGTGGTGCATGGCTGGGGCCCCTCCTGATATGTGTCTCCATTGCCTAGCATATGGCCTTGCATATCAAAGGCACTTAAATGTTTATTGATTAGTTGAACTGAATAAATTGGATGCATCATGAAAGCCAGAAATTATGTTTATGGCAGAATGTGTAATTCTTGGCATAGATTCTCTAAGACAAATTAGGTCAGGCACCATTTTTTTGGACAGGGTTACTAGACTAGTAAATTAGGAGTATATCACACGCTTAGTGGATCTGAATTTCAGCAAGGCTTTGGCAACAATAATATTATAATGACAGCTGACATTTCCATAGACTTTAAGGTTAAGCTTTTTATGCACACGAATTCATTTGTTCATCACAATAACCCTGTCAGGTAGGTAAATATATTTATATACACATGCATATATATAATTGCCATTTTTAGATAAACTAAGGTCAAATGATATCATGTATAGAGTGATATCCTTTGGGCAGCATGTGTGGGCTACAAAAGTATACTTGGGCAGATTTATAATCTGTTCTTAACAAGACTCAAAGAGAGTTAGATTGATATCAACCTGGAGGGGGGTGTCTAAAGGGCCTTACAGGTACTTGTTCAACATTTTTATCATTTATTTGTATAAAGCCATCAATGTCAAATTAATTAAAGACAGATTACACTAAGCTAAGAGAGAGAACTAACATATTGGGTGATGATTGGCTCAAGATTTTAAAACATCTCAACAGGACTGAAAGGCCAAATTTAACAAGATAAAATATAAAGTCTTTTATTCATTTTAAGAAAATTAACTACGTAAGTTAAGAAAATCAATTAAAAGAGTATATGGTGGGAGAAACATGATTTAATATCAATTAATATTTTTAAATGACCTCAAGTTTCCAATAGAGTGTGATATTACTTTTAAAAATGTAAATCCAATTTTGTACTACATTAATAGGTATAAAGCATCCAGAATAAGTAAATGTAACATAAACTTGTCAGACCCATCTGGATTATAATTTAAGCAGGACATCAATAGTCTGAAATGAATCGAAATGAAGGCCATTAGAATCATAGGATTATATACATGGAGTTAAGAATAACCTTAGGGGTCATATAATCCAAACTTCTCACTTATAAATGAAGAAATCAAGTCCCCAGAAATGTTAAATGACTTGCCCAAGGTCACTCAGGTAGTAAAAAAGCCAATTTTGTACCTAGGACCTTGTACTGCAAACCCAATACCCTTTCTACTGCATCACACAGGGAATTAGAAACTGTATTATATGGAAGACTCTGGAATATTTAGCCTGAAAAACAGAAGACTTAAGGATTCATGTGGAAGAACGATTAGATTTATTGGAAATAGCATTGGTGGCAAAATCAAGGATGATAGGGGAAAGTTGCTGAGAGACAGATATAGGTTTTGTATAAGGGTGAACTTTTGAAAAGAAAACTGGTCCTTTCCAGAAATTGAATGTGCTGTGTTATGAGGTAGTAAGTTCCTTCCAGTAAAGTTTGGAAAAATGACCTATTGGTTATGCTGTAGAGGGTATTTGTGCATCGGGATGAGGTGACAGCTATTAGCACAACATCTGATATTTAATAGGTGCTTAATAAATGTTGACTGGCAGATTTATAAGGTCTCCTCTGAATCTGAAGATTCTGTTACTAATATATTTCACAAAATTGCAGAACCTCAGAACTCAAAGGGACCTTAAGTCTCAACTAAAATCCCACCTTCTATAGGAAACCTTTTCCTAACTCTTCTTAATTCCATCTACACAAAAGATGGGAAGAAAAGAGCTCAATAATTACAGAAACTTTGAAGCAAAATAGATAAAATTAAACACATTTTCATACTGAAAACTGTCATATGAAATCTATTTTTGTTTATTATTTCATAATTAATATTTTAATAATTTAATTTAATTTAATGTTTTAGACAGAAAATTAACATCCACAAAAATTTTCTGATGGCACCTCAGTTTACATCAGAGTTTTACGGAACATAGTTCAGGCATATTGCATAGCTTACAAGTCATTCAGTCAATAAACATTTACTAAATACTTACTATGTGCCAGGAACTGCATTACAAAGAGTGACAAAAACACAGTCCTTGGCCTGGAGCTCACATAATAATGAGGAAACATATAGATAACTATGTGCATACAACTTACAAGAGGTAAGAACCAAAATTGAATTAATTTAGACTTCAGAAGGCTTTGAATTTGAATTTGATATGGTGAATAAATCTATGATATATATAAAAAAAAAAAAAAAAAAACCAGGGGCAGCTAGGTGGAGAAGTGGATAGAGCACCGGCCCTGGATTCAGGAGGACCTGAGTTCAAATCCGACCTCAGACCAAACACTTGACACTTACTAGCTGTGTGACCCTGGGCAAGTCACTTAACCCCAAATGCCTAAAAAAAAACAAAACAAAACAAACAAAAAAAAAAAAAACCAGTCCTCTAGAGCATCTTGCCTGCTCTGTCTGTGCACATTTTACCAGTATTTAAACTCAACAAAGGGACAGGTAGGTGGCACAGTGGATACAGCGCCAGACCTGGAGTCTAGAAGTTCTTAGTTCAAATCCGGCTTCAGACACAAGCTGTGTGATCTTGGGCAAGTCACTTAACCTTGTTTGCCTCAGTTTCCTCATCTGTAAAATGAGCTGGAGAAGGAATTGGCAAACTGCTCCAGTATCTTTGTCAAGAAAACCCCAAATACAGTCATAAAGAATTGTACATGATTAAAAATACTGAACAACTTAATTCCAGTATTTTCTCTTTCAATTATTTCCTATTTATTTTCTATGTAGCTTACTTTGTACATATTTATTTTTACCTTATCTCCCCCATTAGTTTGTAAGCTCCTTGAGGGCAGGTACTATCTTTTGCTTCTTTTTTTTTTTATCCCTAGTGCTTACCACAGTGCCTGGCACATAGTAAATGTTTAATAAATGTTTACTGATTGTTAGATCTAGTCCTATGTAGTAGAATTGCTTGGAGGAAACTTAGAAGTCATCTATTCCAAACCTTTCATTTTATAGAAAGGAAAGATGTGGTTCTAGAAAGGACCACCAATTTAGTAAAATAAAGAGTTAGGATTTAAACCCATGTCCTGACTTTAAACCCAGGGCTCTTTCCATGCACCCATAGCTTTTTCATAGGCCCAAAGTCCAGTGCAGTGCTTTGGCACATAGGAAGCACTTAATAAATGTTTGTTGAATTTAATTGAACACTAGGAACTGGTGTAAGAAAAAAAAATCTATGTGATAAGTATTGGCTCTATTACTTTTTTCAACTCAACCTAGAATCAAGCAAGCAAGCAAGCAAGCATTTATTAAGGGAGACTATGTACTATGGGTATCTATACGGCTCGGTGCGTAGAGTGTTGAGCCTAGAGTCAGGAAGACCTGAGTTTGAATCTGGCCTCAAATACTAGCTGTGTGATGCTGGGTAAGTCACTTAACTTCTCCATTGGAGAAGAAAATGGCAAGCCATTCCAGTATCTTTGCCAAGAAAACCCAATATAGAGTCACAGAGAGTTGGACACCACTGAATGATACAACTATAACAACATAGGACCCTGTGTTTGGCAGGGTGATACAAAGATGGAAATGAAACAATCCCAAACTTGAGAGAAATTATATTCTAGCAGGGCATACAATATGCACATATAAGTGTATATAAGGTATATATAAAATAAATAAGTTGGAAATACGTAAGGAAGAATCTAATTAATACCAGGACATTGATCATCTTTTTCCAATCTTCTAAGACAGGTCCCCTTGCCAAGTACTTCACCACCTTTGACTACTGACAAACAACAACACAACAACTGACGCGACAGTAACATTAGCTGTTTTTATTACAGCAAATGGAGACTCCAGCAAATGTCACATCCTAACAAGAAAACCCTTTACAACAACCCAACGAGAGATTCTAGCTTTTTCTCGAAGAAGTAGAGTGAGAAGGAATCTTATCACGTTGTAAAGCAGCCCATTCCACTTTGGGTCTATTCTAACTTCTACCAAGTTTTTCTTTCATGTAAAGCCTAAATCTGTATCTTTGAATACTTCAACTACTGTTCTTAGTTCTGCTCTTACACAGAAAATGTCTAGTCCATCTTCCGGGTGACAGTCCTTCAAATAATTGAAGGTAGCTTTCATATCTCCCTTCCTAGGTCTTTTCTTCAGGCTAACCTTATCCAGTTCCTCGAAGGAGTATTCATATGGCATACTCTCTAGGCCATCATTTATTTTCACTTGTTATTTTATTTATGAAATAAATAAAATGATCCTTTGAGGAAACTTGTTTATTCAATTCAAGTGAACATTGTGTTCTCTGCATACAAGTCTAGATTTTGGGGGACATAAAGATAAAAATGGCACAGTCTCTATTCTCAAAAATCTTATATTAGAATACAGAAGGCAATCTTATTGCACAAAACATTTGCTATTTCTGTGTCAGGTTCTATTAAAATCCCAGGATTCAGACACAATTAATCCATAGACTTCAATGTATATCATTGTTTTTTAATATAAAATTAATATAACTGGAAACAAAGCAGATGCCCATTGAGTGACACATTGGTGAACAAATTTACATGAACATAATGTAATATTGTGGTGCCATTAAAAAATATATATATGAAGAATTCAGAAAAGCACAGAAAGATACGTTAACAGATGCTGAGTGACCAAGAAAGCAATATACAATGACTGCAATAATGTTCAAGAAAAGAGTAAAAAGGTGAAATAGAATGCTGTATAATTTTAACAACCTAGCTTGATTTTTAAGAAGGATTAAAACATGCATCTACCTCCCTTTAATGCAAGAGTAGTGAACTCCTGGAACACTAATGCATTGTTGGTAGAGTTTTGACCTGATCCAACCATTTTGGAGAGCAATTTGGAACTATGCCTAATGGACTATAAAACTGTGCGTACCCTTTGACCCAGCAATACCACTTCTAGGTCTGTATCCCAAAAAGATTACAAAAACAGGAAAAGGACACACATGTACAAAAATATTTATAGCAGCTCTTTTTTGTGGTGGCCAAGAATTGGAAATTGAGAGAATGTTCATCAATTGGGGAATGGCTGAACAAGTTGTGGTATATGAATGTAACGGAATACTATTGTGCTATAAGAAATGATGAGCAAGCAGACTTCAGAAAAACCTGGAAAGACCTATATGAACTGATGCAGAGTGAAATGAGCAGAACCAGGAGAACACTGTACAAAACAACAGCCACACTGTACGATGACTGACTTTAATAGACATAGCTCTTCTCAGCAATACAAGGATCTAAGACAATTCCAAAAGACTCATGATGGAAAATGCTATCCACATCCACAGAAAGAACTTAGGAGTCTGAATGCAGATGGAAGCATACTATTTACTCTCCTTTTTTTTTGTTTTGTTTTGTTTCTTCTTTCTCATGGTTCTTCCCATTAGTTCTGATTCTTCTTTACATCATGACTAATGTGAAAATATGTTTAATATGAATGTATAAGTAGAGCCTGTATCGGATAGCATGCAGTCTTGAGGAAGGGGAAGAAAAAGGATGGGGAGAAAATTTAAAACTCAAAATCTTATGGTAGTGAATGTTGAAAACTAAAAATAAATAAATTATTAAAAAAGAGTAGTGAACTCTAGGTATGATATTGTGTGTATGTACATATATATATACATATATGATATAGTCAATGTGCTGTATAGTTTTGCTCAATTGCTTTTTTTCTTTTTTTAAAAATATTTAACACAAGAGATAACATTCAAATTAGGAGAGAGAACAGAGGGATATATTCAGAAATTAATGTGATATAAAATCAAAAGGCATGAATATAAACAAGATAACATTTTGAAAAATAAAGTGAATAATTTTTCTGTAAAGCAAATAACTTCTCTCTAATTTATCTTCTGTTAAAAACCATTTTAATCTATGAAGTTAGTTTAAAGTTGAATACTTCACATGTGTTTTAAAAACATTGTGGCTATTCATTTCTCATTCACTTTTATTTAAAACTTCTAGGTGTTTTGGATGAAAGTTATTTGCTGTCAGGAAAACATGTAGAGCCTTTTTTTATAGAATGTAAATGCTTTCCCCCACCTCAAACCCCTTCCATTCCTATTCCAACTTAAATATACTTTGTGTATGTGTATGTGAAAGTGAAGTTGAAACCTAAATCTCATTGGCACCATGAGTGGCATGCAGCATGACTATCTCCTGGGCAGTGCAAAACAGTTGCTCTCTATATCAAGTTCTATAATGATCTGAGTGTTCAGACATTACTGGTAGCCACAGTAGAAATACTTTCTGGCTCCTATGTCAATGTGTTGACTGACAGAATGTGTTCATGGCAGGAGGCTCCCTGGCATGATTTCAATCATAGCCATGTGAACAGAATGCACAGGAAAGCTGTCAATCAGTCACAAAAATCTCTGCCTTGTTGGAGGCACGTCCATTATATCACTCTTATGTGGCCTGGATTGTTGCGCATCACTAGAATTCTAGGAAGGGCCTGTTCTCTTGCCAGCCAAGCAGTGTCTATTTTCAAGGACCAGCTCATGAGACAAATCATGTGAAAACTTACCTCCTGATTATAGGTATATCATTTGAAAAGCCAAGATGAAAATCAAGATGACAAGAAACTTTTTTTTAATAGTCATAACTAGTAGGTGTAGAAATACAGCATTTGCATAGACCTGGATCTTAAAATGAAGTCTAGTAGATAGAGCTCTGGAATCTATGGGATTTTCTATCTTATTTGGAGTATACCTCTTAATATTTTTCTATTCTTTAATTTCCCCATATGTAAAATGGGTATAATAATCTCTCCGAGGAGATACCATGAGGACATATGAGCTAAATGTGATAAATATTTTGGGTTTCCCAAAAGAAAGAGGTCTATTATTATTTAAATACTCCATATACTTGCCTCAACAGAAACTTCTTTCTCTAACTCTCCTCCCATTAATCAGAAAGAAGGGAATGGTTGTAAATCCTAACTGGCACTTTGCCCATACTTTTGAAAGTCCAACCCAGTGGGATGGCTAAAGAGAGCAATTTTTTTTTTATATGAAGAGATTTAGAGTTAATCTCTTTCTGACATGTGAATCCGGTGTATGTTGAAAGAAGTGTTTATTAAGGAAAGACTTGATTTTCTACCTCATTTTCCTGTTTCTTTCCCCTTTAAAGGAACTACATATACCACAGACATAGTTCCCACCAGTTCTTGAATTTATAAATGTGAGAAAACTCTCAGCACATGTGCTATGTTCTTAGCAGAATGGTCTGTGGGACACAAAAAGTGATTGACAAGTGCAGAAATTACATCTGAGGTTTAGTCCTGTAGGAAAAGGGGATACAAATTGCCTGCAAATTATCCACAAGTCCCTGGTGAGCCTGAGGAGAAAACTTAGAGGTCTCAGTCTCTCTTCAGTACACACATAGAGGCACACCTCTTTTCCTTTGCTGTAAGAACATACACAGGGCCAGGAGTCACTAGCAGAAGGGCTGATCTTGTCTGTTATCCCTATCAAACATCATGTAAATATCAATAATTAATTTTTACCTTGAACCAACAGTGTTCTAGGTGCTTTGCCAAACAGAGGAAGCATATTGGTCCTGACCGATGGTCTTATGAATATAAAGGAAGTGAAGCACTCCAATTAAACATTTTGACTTCATAGGAACAGTAACATACTGCCAATAAGAAACTTGTATTTTTGACCAAAAGAGAAGATGAAAATCAACAAGTTTCAGTTTCTACAATTTCAGCTTTTAGAACAACCAAGTGTGGTACAAAATGAATTGGATCATGGACATTGGAATTGGTGCTTGGCCTTTATGTCTAATGGGAAATAGCCCAAGCAAAGCCACAGAAACAATTTTTACAAAATATTTCTGTATTTTCCAAATTACTGATAGCAAGCCTACACACAAATAAAAATTCAATGTCCCACTCTGTGATGTTGGGACTAGCTCTAGGAGGTTCTACTGACCAAGACATCTTCGGAATATACAGGCTGCTTTTCATGTTTGCTCATGACTGTTATTCATTATATCACACCATATATCATTATATATTGATTATATCATATTTGCCTCCATAGGTCTTCTGCTTTTGCCTTCTGGAGTCTGGTCACTCTTCAGTTTGACAGTTTTCCAAGTAAGACCATTTTGCTCTACCTAACTTTTCTCTTATGCCAACTTATGATTCACAATTCCTTCAACTTAACCTGATATTAAAGGGTTTCAGGTTTTCTCACCATTTTGCTTACTCTTCAGTTTTTGAATGTCTCTTCTAAAGTGAAGGCCCAGTACTGTACATGAACTTCCAGATGTGGTCAGAATAATTTGAAGCACACTGCGGCTACTGTCACCTCAGTTCTGGACATCGTATTTCTATTAATACAGTCCACGATGGTGCTGGTTTTTGTTTTGTTTTGTTCTGTTTTATTTCAGCAGATATTTCATATTGAAGTTTCTCTCAGCTAAACTCCCAGGTCTTTTCACATGATTTACTGTCTATTCATGTCTTCCTTTTCTATATTTCTATATTTGATTTTTAAAACCAAAGTCTAGAATATTTACTTCTAATTCATTTTATTTCAACCTTAGTATCCTGTTTGAACTTTTTACATTTGTCATTCTTTATGGAACAATCATACTCTATTAAGGTCACATACTATGATTTTGGGGGTATAAATTTTGTTTCTGGTTAATAAAGTTCTTCATTTTTTTATTGTATAGTTCCCTCTTCCAATGAAATCATAGTTCTAGTACTTATCCCTCTCCTTCTCCCTAATCCTATCCCTATCTCTTTCCCCATCCCTGTCACTTTGCCTATCTCTATCCCTTTTTATTATTACAGATAGTGTTTTTATGAATTTTATTCCTTGTCTCAAGTCCTGGGATGGGATTTGGTAATATTAAATCAATAAGGCAACACAAAAACAACAGCAAAAACCTCTTTTGCTTGATAATAACCACAAAAATACATCTAAACACTTAAACGAGGATATACAATTCATCAATAAACACGTCAGGCCTTCCAGTTCTGAGAATGGACACATCCAGGTTCTTATGATAGGTAGAATATAGAATATTCTATAGAATTCTATAGAATAGAAATGAGGACACTGTTGTATCTGAAAAGCTATACTTCCTTCTCAGTACTGCCTTCTGTGGGAGTCCCTGAAGTCTCCAAGGTAAGCCTCAGTACTTTTAAGCAATCAGTGAAATCGATAGAATTTCTTTTGCTTACTTTGGAACTTGAGTGGTCTATGAGTCTCTAAAGAACAGTATCCACTCAAGTTCCAAAGGAGGCAAAAGAAATTGCCAGGTTTCTGGCAATTTCCAGGTCTCTATGTTAAATAACCATGACTAGTGGTTACATATGTACTTTGAAGCGCTAACTGCACCATGCAACCTAAGGGCCTAAGAGGAGAATGAGAGAATGTATCTGTCCATCTATCTGTCTGTCTATCTATATTTTCATTGTCATCGAACTCTTTGATGTAAAATTCCTCTATATCTTAGAAGATGGTTTCTCAAGTTGCTGTGGAAAATAGTGGGATAGATGAATCAAAGGTTATGAATAACTGTAACTTTTCTTTCTTAATCCCAAATAATTTTCCAAAATGTTTAGACTAACTCACAGACCCACCAGCAATTAATGTGCTCCTATTTTCTTTCATCTATAGCAACGATGTTTTTTTCTCTTATCTTTTACCAATATTGCCAATTTTATGGCTATGAAGTGATACCCCAAATTTGTTTTGATTTTCATTTTTCTGGTTACTAGTGATTTTGAACACCTTTTAAGATGATTTTGATGACTTGTCATTTTTCTTTCAAGAACTGATTGTTTATCTCATTTGACAACTTTTCTGTTAGGGAATAGCTTATAGATTTATGTTAATTCTTTGTAGATTTTGAATGTCAGAAATTGTTATGCAAAGTTATTTTCCTAGTTAGTATATTTTATTTTTACTCTAGCTTCAGTTCTAGATATTTTTGCAAATGATTTTTATTTTTCTATTACTGAAATAGCCAATTTTATCATTTATAGTATTTTTTATTTTGTGGCTGGTTATGAATTCTTTATTTATAACTATAACACAATCCTCCATTTTTTTATAGCAGTACAGTTCTTATATTTAGCCCATTTATCCTTTTGGGACTTATTGTGGTATGGTATAAGTTGCTAGTCTAAATCAATTTTCTGCCAAAGTACTAATCAGTTTTTCTAAAAGCTATTGAGTATTTTTATTGCTGTATTTTATTTTTTATATTACCATAGTTTGCTGCAGTGTTCCTCCCCCTTTCTCTTCCAGAGAGTCATACCATATAACATGTATTATCTCATATAACATTTTATAGATAAAAAAGAAAAAAGAGAAAAAAAGGCATAACTGATCAATAGATCAGAAAAGTTTGAAAATATGTGCAATATCCAATGCATGTTAATCTCTGACCTTTACAAAGGGATGAGTTCGGAGTCTCCTCTTGTATCACTTCTCCTAAGTCATACTTATTCTTCATAATCTTCACATTTAGAGTTGCCTACTGCCTCAAAGCAGCCCATTTGGGAGAATAGGATCCATTACAATCCTAGGTATTCCAGGTATAAGAACTATGTGTGTAAGATGTAAGCTGGTTTTATGGCCAAGGAGGAAGAGGAAGATAAAAGTTTTCAAATGGTTAATAGAAAGATCACAGGAATTGATTTGCTAAAAATAAGTCGTTCCTTCTCAGATCTCTGGTGTAGACACTAGCTGCCAACAATTCAGTGCAATCTGCACCAGTGGTATCAAACTCAAATAGAAACAGATGCCTGGGGAGTGACACATTGACTTAGAAAACCACAAAATTACATTATCTACATTGCATTTTATTTTTATTTATTTTATTGAACATTTCCTAATTACATTATAATCTGGTTCAACCAGCACAGGGGAGTTTTACAGGCCAAGTTTTATGCCTCTGATCTACAACACAATCACATGGCATATTTTACAATTAAACATCTGTGATTTTTTGGTTGACTAGGAAAACAAAGGAGGAAACATATTGGTAAAAATACCAAGACTTTTCTAATTTTCCCAAAATACGTATCATAGGCAAGACTAGTTCTTCCTTTGATCAAGTCTATGAAGAGGAAGAGAGGAACCAGGTATTACAGTGTTATCCAGTTTTTCTTTCTCTTTTTGTCATTTGTCCCATTCCTTCTTCCTCTGAGACTCATTCTAGAGAGAATCTCACTCCAATCTGTGAGCATTCCAAACATCCTCTATATTAGTGTTTCAAAACAGAGATTTTTCAAAACCAGTATTCATTGTAGTAGCAATTGAACCATCCCCTGTTGCATTGGTATACTAAGCCAACAGGGCTACTTCTCCTCCTCTGACACCATCCTGGGCTTCACCATGATCTGCGCCTGTTTCTGAATAAGGGTGGCAATGGCTTGTACCTCTTAGTCTCTTTTCTCTTTGGTGGTAGTATTCTGGTTTTCCTAAACACCACTTGATAATCTCCCTTCATAAACTATAATCCAGACAAAGCTATTTGCTGTTCCTTGAACTCTACATTGTATTTTCCACATGTGTGCATTCCCACAGGCCCTTGTTCCATGCCTGTAATGTAATACTTCCTCATCCCTGCCTGAATGATTTCTTACACAAGAAGTTAGTAAGGGCCTACCACATGCCAGGCCCTGTGCTGGGTGCCAAGGATGCAAAGGCTAATAGGAAACTGTCCTATCTTCATGCTTATACTCCACTATGTTGCTCCTCAAAATGCCTCTGTGCTGGCTTCTTGTGCGCTGCCACTGCTCTAGGAATCCAACAAGGCAGAGGCATAGAGGTGTGGGAGCTGAGCAAAGATCTGGTAGGGGAGGTAGCAGGGGCCATCGAGTGACCCTGAGGACCTTGCCCTACAGGCTGAGCTAACCTGTTTGCATTCTGTGCATGCTATGTGTGTCTGGTTGTCTCAGTTCTTGTTGAATAAAGAGGCATTTTCCCAGGATTTTATTTTCTAGGTTCTATCAACAACTTGACTGTTGTTCTAAGTCTTTATAAGTCTTTCTAACCTAATCTATTCCCTAGATCAACTTTTCTGTCTTTTTATCCTATGGTTCTTTAAAGTTTATGAAGTGTTTTCCTTAAAACAACTCCACGAGGCAGGTGGTCCAAGTGTTAGTCTTTACTTTACAGTTGAGAAATTAAGTCTCAGAGGGGTCAAATGATTTGCCAAGAATTAGACAGCTAGTAATTGTTACTGTAATTGAAAGGCATTATGCTGGAAAGAGTGAGACTTGGAGTCGGGAGAAATGTGGGTTTGAATCTTCCCTTCGACACTCACTTAACTGGTCTTCCTACTCCTGGTCGTATTGTCTTTCCACTATGTTAGTCTACCATTGGAGACTAGTCCATCCATGTTGTTGACTCACTAGAAAAATTGGAACCTTAGGCAAGCCACTTCACTTCTTGAGCTTCAGTTTCCTCATTTTTATCTTATTCTATTGCTGTGAGGAACAATGCCATGTAGTACTATATAAATGTATATTATTTCTTCAAAAAATCCTTGCTTTCATTAATGTGGGTACTTATTTTCACCAACAAAGATCCTACTCCTTCCGTAACTTGGCAGATGATTTCTTATTGAGTCCAAAAACATTAATCACCCCATACCTACACTGGTCCTTGGATCTTAGGCACACAATTCATTGCTAAGCCTATATATAGAGACTTTTTTAACATTCTAGAAAATATGTTCTTCTGGTATAATTTTTGAGGATAAAAGGTCTGATGGTGTCCCATAAGAGTAGTGGATGGTTCCATTTTATTATTATTAATATTATCATTTATAATCCAATTCTCTGTGGATTTATGGTTTCATCAATATAGTTAGTCCCTCTAACAATGCAGTTTGAAATCTATCCATGTCTGCTCATCCTGTACAATTATTGCTAATGTATTACTTTAAGTCTATCATAGGGACTCTACCCAATATATTGAGGGTATGTGGGTGAACCCTTCTAGCATTCTTGTGACTTTGTGTTGATACAAATGGAATAAAAGGGCTGTCATTGGTCATGACCCATCCTTGCATGTGACTAGCCACTTTTTTTTTATTCATACATTTCTCTTGTGATATCATCAACTATACAATAATAAGGTCATAGATGGAAAGGAGTACCATCTAGTAAATTCTCTCATTTTACAAATGGGGAAATTGAAGCTCAGGGAGGTTAAGTGACTTGCAAAAGGTCAAACAGGTAATAAATAGCAGAGCCAGGATTCAAACTCAAGACCTTAGCCTCCAGATTCAGGGCTATTTCTACTGTACCACACTACTTCCCACATGATTATGATAACAACAGTAATAAAGGCAACTGTAGAAATAGTAGGAATGGATAATCAGTCACCAGTGACTAATGAGGAACAGGCACATGGTGAATGAAGTAAGATAAACCAGATTCATCAGTGATCAAGCAGTTGAATTGAGCTGTTTACAAAAATGGCACGTGCTTTGAATTTTGAATAAATAAAAATCTCTAGGTTAAAAAAAGCTGCTATTCTTTTATCTTTCATGAAAAGACAAAAATAAAAGTCACCACGGGTGAATTTTTGTCAGCTAAGTTTCATCTGCTCTTCTTGACCATTAATTAATAACAATATCCTTGTCTTCTGCTTATGGCAATAAGGATTAGATCTTTGGACTAAATGGAAGAAAAATATCATGTTGGCTCTTTACATAACAGACAGCTTGAAATGATGCCCAAGCTCATAAGAATGCTATCTTCTTTGGTACTTATGCATTCCTAAAATAAAGGAATACCAAAAAATCCTGTTTGTAAAATTTTGAAGGATTTATCTGATATCTTCATATTCAGAAGTTTTGCCCCAGGATCAGGCATGAAGGAAGATAGACTTACAAGTTAGAACAAGTTAGCTGACAGTTTAAAAGTCATTTGACATGAAGATTATCTTAAGGTGACAACAAGACATGTCATTAATGGAAAGGAGGATGTCTTATTTATAAAGGAAACTGCTGGTGCTGGGGGAAAGAATCAACACTTTTTTTATATGCTTTGATACATTAGGTATCTATACGTTACACACAATGTATATTATGCTGCATATAATACATGTATATGAGTATGATGGAGGGATATACACTCAAAAATTCCAATGAATCTGTGATTTCATCAGTTCAGAAGTTCCCATGAATGGGGCAGATCACAACACATCCACCATGATCTATCCTGTGTCCCTCCCATACATTACAAAGGGTCCACCCAATGTGGTGAGTGTCTTCCTGTGTTTCTCCTGAAATTTTGAGGATACTAGTGGAGCAGTCTGACTGTTCATCTGTCATCCCTCATCCTTACACAAGACCAGATCATATACTTTTTTTGTGAAGGTGGGGTTAAGTGACTTGCCCAGGGTCACATAGCTAGTAAGTTTCAAGTGTCTGAGGCCAGATTTGAACTCAGGTCCTTCTGACTCCAAGGCTGGAGCTCTATCCACTGTGCCACCTAGCTGCCCTTACAGATCATATATTCTTAACATATAATTCCTTAATGGTATCTTTTATTTCTGTTCTTCTTTAGAGTTCCTCATGGCTTATAGCCTACCTTTACCCACTATGTGCCTCTTCATTGCCTTATATGATACTCATTTTTAATTCTTTGGAAACTTTTGTATTCCACATCTTATTGTCATTTAGAAACACCAGCAGAATGTTAGTATTAAAAAGATGAACCCTTGTTCTTATGAGAAATTTGGAGTCATTAAAGGAGCTTTGCAACTTCTTGAAATTAATATGGCCTGCTTTCCTTCTATTTAACTATTAGTTCAATTCTTTGAATGTTCGTATTGTCTGTTCACACTGATGGACAAGCTCAAATAGGCTATCTATCTAAATGTATACCGTAAGGTGAATAATAGATATTCTTTACCCATTTGGTTTTTCTTGTGTGAATGGTCAAGCCAAATACTTTTTAGTGATTAAAGAACTCTTAGAGTTCTCACAAAAGAAACACAAAACAAAGACAATATAAATTCCTTGTGAATAAAGACAGACATTAGACAGACAGATAGATAGAGAGATAGATAGATAGATAGATAGATAGATAGATAGATAGATAGATAGA
>NW_020954572.1:26585736-26627612 GCF_900497805.2 Vombatus ursinus | reverse complement strand
AGATAGATAGATAGATAGATAGATAGATAGATAGATAGATAGATAGATAGATAGATAGATAGATACGGTAGAGAGTTTTATTATTGATATTTGCCTAGTACCTAACACAGTACCTAGTACATAGTAGGTGCTTAACAAATGCATTCATATATATATGTATATATAAGTATAATATATAAAATATGCTTATGTATAAGGCTTTTAGACCTATGACTTCAGCTTCCTAAGGAATTCTTGATGTGGAAACTCCCTCCATTGATGCGGACTGGAAATTTATCCATAATGTAGTTTTAGAGAGTTGACTGGGGCACTGAGAGGTTAAATCACTTGTCCTTGGTCACACAGCCAATATGTTTCGACTGAGTCCAAGTTTTACAGAACAAATCCTTTTATTAAGGGGATTTTTTCTGTTAAGTTTGGATTTAGTCAAAGGGCTGCACTTGAGGACCTAGAGGGCCACAGGTGCCCTCGAGTCTGCAGGTTCTCCACCCCTGAGTTAGAGGAAAGCCTTGAATATAGGTTTTTCTGAGTCAAAGGCCAACTCTTTATCCACAAAGCCATTCTGCCTCTCATATACATGAGAAACAATATAGGTGTAAAATTTGTTGTTGTTGTTGTCGTTCCCTCAGTTCCTTGAAGGTAGGGACTGGAGCTTAATAAATGTTTGTTGAATTGAATTGAACACACAGGCACTCATGCACATACATACACACACATATATCTGTATATATACATATATATAGATACATGTATATATAGGCATACAATACATATTGTGTATATACATACATATTACAGTTGGCTTTCATTTGAGGATTTGATATGCCATTTTCTGAATTCATACAATAATCATTATAATAATGTAATTGTAAATGTTTTGTAAAGGGGTAGGAAAGAGATAGTAAGAAAGATTATTATTAAAAGGAAACTTATGATTGTACATGTAAAACCTATATCAAATTGCTTGCTATCTTGGGGAGGAGGGAGGGAATGGACTATTCAAAAAAAAGAATAAAAAAGAAAACTTGATTCTAATCTCTTACATGAAAGGAGAAGAGAAAGTTTCTTTTGCTGGAAATAAAGCAAAATTTGTTAATAGGTCATGAAACTAAATATGGGCAATTCTATATCTTACTGCTGGAAAAGACACTTTAAACTGGTCTTACTGATAAATTCCTTTTTTTCTACTTCTCTTCTCTTTAATGGTCCTCCCCTAAAAAGGAACCAGTCAAGAAAATTATTTCATCTTCTCCACCTCTCCTTAGGCAATACAAAGAAATTAAATCAGAAATCCCACAAGCAGCTATAATTCACCTAGGTCAGTTTAATCATTTATCTTGCATAAAGCAGCCCTTTGTAAGGCATTTTACTCTCTTTGTGGGCTTTTTTCATTTGTAAACTTGAATTAGCCATCATGGTAATTCTCTCCCTTTTTCTAGAACTAATATGAGGTGTTAAAAGTGGTCAGAAAGTAGGCAAAGATCCATAGAAATGAGTAATCCCAGTAGTGTTGAATTCATATTAGTCTTAGCTTCCAATTAATAACTAAAATATGCTTTATATAGTATGAACTTAGGCACATTGAAAGCGTTAGGTGAGTAGTTTATTTTTAGGAATTATTCACTAGCAGGAGCAGATCAAAGAAAATAACTATGTTAATTCCAGTAATGAATCTGAGATTCTCAAACTGCTTCCCATATGCTACTTTATTTATTCTTAAATATTCTTGTGACAGATATTAAGCAGAGAGGACAGACTTTCCAATTTAATAGGAACACTGAGGTACAAAGAGTTACCAAAAATCATACTGTTTTATAGTCCCAGATTTTTTTTTTTGCCTGTCTTTTTCTGCCAATCATTCAAAGATTCTGGGTTCGGTCCTGGATCTCTTGCTAACTAGCTGTGTGTGGGCAAGTCCGTTAACTTTCCTGGGCCTTAGTCCCTCATCTGTGAAATGAGAGGTCTGGATTTGGCATTGTCTATGATCCTTTCCAACTCTAAGATTAAATGAGTCTGTCCATTCAGCAATTGTCATTTCATATTCTAGCCTACACCATTTAAAATGGTTTGCTACCTTTGTGGCTCTAATAAAGTCAGACATACTGTGTCATGCACACTTTTGTTGTCCCTCTAAAGTCTTCTTTATCCTTAAAAATACCTCACTAGAATATACTAACAGTGCTAACTATAGTCTCATTATCTCTGCTCCCTTTCATTGACACCATGGAGATTAAGTGACTTGCTAAAAGTTGAACAGGTAGTAAGTAGCAAAGCCAGGATTCATATCCAGGATCTCAGACTCAAGAGTGTGTACTATACTATTTCCCATGTAATTATAATAATAATGACGAAGAACATAGGTACAGAAGTAGTAGGAATAGGTAAGTGACTATGTGGAGCCAAGGGTAAGAGGGAAAAGGTTACTAAAATAAAATAATCCAGATTCATCAGGGAATAAATGGTTTAACTGAACTGCTTAATGAAAAATGGGTTTTGCTTTGGGCTTTGAAAAAACTGTCGACATGCAATGCCTCTACGTGCTTTTCTTGAGTTCCTGAAATCTGGTTTCTGACCTCATCACTCCAATGCAACTTCTCTCTCCAGTTACTATTGATCTCTGGAGGGCAAAAGCTAATGGCTTATTCTCACTCTTCATCCTCTGTGACTTCTCTGCAGCTTTTGACATTGGTGGTCATACTCTCCTCCCACATATTCTCTTCTGAGTTTTTGTGACTGGTCTGTACTGGTTCTCTTCCTACCTGTCCATTCTCTCTCTTCTGTCACCTTTGCTGATTCAACAACCATCTCATATTCATTAACTGTAGGCATTCCCAAAGGCTCTATTCTGGGCCCTCTTTTCTTTCTAGACTCTCTCCCTTGATGATCTTATCAGTTCCCATGGCTTCAATTATAATCTCTAAGCAAATGACTTCCAGAATTACATATACAGCCCTAATCCTTCTCCTGAGCTCCATTCTTGCCTCATAGAGTGCCTATTAAGTATCTCCAGTAGGATGTCCCATAGGCATTTCAAACTCACTCTGTCCAGAGCAGAATTCATTATCTTTCCCTCCCACTCCCAAACCCACCTCTCTTCTGAATTTCCCTTTTACTGTCATCCTTGTAGTCACCCAGGTTCATAACCTTTGTCTTATCTTCAACTCCTCACTCACAATCATTCCATATATCCACTCAGTTGCCAAATCTTGTTTATATCTCCACAACTTCTTTTCCATACATCACATTCTCTCCACTTACAAAGTCACCTCCCTAAATCCAATCCTCATCACCTCTGCCTGGACTATTGCAATAGCCTTCTATTTGGTTTCCCCACCTCAAAGATTTCCTACTTTAATCCATTCTCCACATAGCTACCTATGGTTTTCCTAAAAGGCAGGTCTTGATTATATTAACCTCCCTCGCCCACCCCAATAAATTCAAGTGACTCTGCTATTACCTTCAGGAACATATATGAACTCTGACATTCTTGTATCTTCACAACCTCCCCCCTTCCTACCTTTTTGGTCTTATTCACAACTCCTCTTCCAGCTTTCTCTTTGATCTAGTCACACTGATCTATCCGTTGTTCTGAACATACAACATCTCCTATATTTGTGTCCTTGCACTGTCTGCCTCAAGGCAGAAATGCATTCCTTCTCACTTTGGCCTCTTGGAGCAAAAAGCAAGGAACTACTTTCCTTCAAGACTCAGCTCAAGGGACATCTCCTACGTGAAGCCTTTCTTAATCCCCCACCTCCAAGAGCAGTCCTTCCCCCAAATACCTTGTATTCTTCTATGTTTCATATTGTCTCCCCCATTAGAACATAGACTCTTTTAAACAACTTCGAAAGACTTGGAAACTCTGATCTACATGATGGCATGCACAGCTTTAGGGGATTCATGAAGAATAATGCTATCCACTTCCAGAGAGAGACAATTAACTCAGATTAGTTTGATGGATAGCTAGCTAGCTAGATTGATTTGGACTTAAGTAATGTGAGAATTTGTTTTGCTTAACTACATATTCTTATCAAATTTGTTTTTTCTTGCTTTCTCAATGAGTGCTTGGGGGTGGATGTGAGAGGAGAGAATTTAAAGAACTGAAAAAAAAATTAAATTGAATTAAGAAAAGGTAAGCTTTTTCGGGGCAAAGACCCTTTCATTTTTATCTTTGTATCTCCACAGCTTAGCACAATAACTGGAATATAATAAGTATTTAGTAAATGCTTATTGATTGATTGATTGATTTAATCATCATATTTTTTCCTATTTCTTAGAAAGTTGGGAATGTGGGGTCATGTAAGAGGGAGAATGGGAAGATATCAACCTAGGGAAAAAAAAACAAAAAAAAAAACCAAACCCTGAATTTCTTTCTGAAGAATAGATGAAAAATGTGTGCAGATCTGGAAATTTTTTTTTTTTTTTTTTTTTTTTGGTGAAAGGGATGAGCCAATGGTCCTGTGTTGAAATCCCTCCCTCCCCATTCATCCCTGCCCCACTTCCCTATATAGCTTTTAATTTTGTGACCCTGGACAAATCATTTAACTTATTTGTTTCCATTTTCTCATTTGCAAAATGATGATAGCAATGTCTGGTGCTTACCTCCCACAGTTCTTGTAAGGATCAAATGAAAATGTAAATAAAGCATTTAGTGAACTTCCTAGCATTATATTTATTCATTTGTTCATTTAACAAGCATTTATTAGGTATCTACTGTGTGCCAGGTGCTGTGTTAGGAACTACGTATAAAAAGATAACGATTCCAGTTATTGTTGTTATTATTATGCTCCTGCTGTCTTCTCTATAGTAAACTAAGATTACTTATCCCATGTCGTTTAGTTATAACTTTATTTCTTTTGAAAGAATGAATAGAGATTTGGGCTTCCTTGTTTTCTACCTTGTGTTTAGAGTCACTGAAAGAAACTTTTTACCTATAAACATAAAATATATTGCATAGTATGATTATATTTATAACTTTGCTTTCCCTTTCTAAAGACAAAGGTGTTTCTTATAAATTATCCATCAGCAACATTTTATTGGGTATTCTAACAGTTTTGGATTACAAGTTGCTGAGCAGTTTTTATATATTCTGTAACCAATTGTCTTAAGAATTTTTTTTTTTCCTGACCAGAGGCTCTGCATTTTCAAGAGTGTTTATTGCTCCATCACAGATTCTTAAATGAGACTCATTTAACTCATTTAGTCTGTGTTCTGTGTTCTTCTGGGTTAATGCCAAAATAATCTTCTGGATTTAGGACCAAATAGTAAAATGCCTGTTTGGCAAAAATTAGAGGTGGCTTTTTCTTTCAGTGTTGTAGAGCTGAGTGTAGGGGATGGAGCTGTGTAAAAGCTATTTAAAAAATAATTACTACAAACCTCCCTAAACCGATGTTTTCTATCAAAATCTTACTGCTATGAATTGGGTACAAGGAGATGTGAAGGGGTAAGGAATAGCGGAACAAACAGCTTCTGCTTAGCATCAAATAGCTTTCATGTAAAAGTAGTGGCAGGGTCAGCAACATACTAGCCAGGTGGCAACTCCAGGCACCGCTGCCATAAATAAATAGTTATGTACGAGTGTCACACAGCCAGAGTTCGATACAAAGCACATGGGTGGAAAACATCCTGATGTAAACATTTGGCAGAAAGTACAGGACGGTCTGTATTTGCTGGATTTTGTGACAATTAAAAAAAATAAAAGGAAAGGGAATGAGAAGGAAATTTTTAAACATGAACTGAAAAGTCTATAAAATTCCCTCCATACTTAACTTAAAGGGTATATGACAGGCTGACATCGGTGCTTTTTAAGTATTATTTTTTTAAAAGTCTTTTCAGTATTATTTTTAAGTATTATTCAACCAAAGTTCAAGTACTTTCTTCCATTAAACAAAACTTTTGAAAAAACAAGCTGACCCATCAAAATTAATGTCCCCCACCCCCTTCCCAATAAAGTTAAGTATGTGTCAGTGTCCAGAGGGCCATTTAATTTTCCCTAAGATTTGAAATAGTAGATCAAAGAGGTAGAAGGGACCTTGGAGGTCATTCTAGTCCAACTCCCTCATCCTAAAGACTAGGGATCTGAGGTTGAGAGGTGAAGTGACTTGGCAGGTCACTCAGGTCGTAAATGGCAGAGCTGGGATCTCGACCCCTGTCTTTTAACTGCAAATCCAGCCCTCCTTGCACTGTGCCACAGTGAGAAAAGTTGCATTGTTAAGTTGTGACTGAGAAAAAGCCAGCTTGTAAATTAAAGTCTAAAAACGATTGCCCAGAAGTTGCTGTTGGTCGGTCCCTGGTCAACGCGTATACTTCTAATTACTGGCTCTACACTCATTTTCCAAAATGCAAAATCAGTTTCTCCATTCTCGCCGTTCGATTTTGATAGGGTCCTCAATGCTACTCAAAATTGGGGCACCTCTGGGGTCGCTCTCAGGTGCGGGGGATTCCTCTAGGCGTCCCTTTGCTCTCCCTACCCAGCTCTGGAGTCATTCACTCTTCGCAGACCTGCTCCCCCACCTCTCCCGCACACCCCGAGAAAAGGCGAACTCGGACTCCTACGCGAGTCATTTTAACAACCGTTTTCCAGGGTCTCGTCTGAGCACCGACTATCCCATCCCCCAACCAATGCACTCCATGTACACTTTTCCCCCTTAAGGAAGTTCTGGGCGCGGGATGTGGAGGGAACCTCTCCCTGAAGCGCCCAGCCCAGCACTGGAATGCAAGATTGCAAGATGGCAACAGCGCAGGCTTCGCAGCGCTGGAGTTTCGGGCAGCCCGCCGCCTTGCAGCATTACTTCCTGGTTGCTTTTCCCTTAACTGACATGGCGCCTATTCGCCTTCACTTCCGCGCTCTGCGGCTGCTCAGAAAGCCGAGGTGAGGGCAGTCCCGCGTAAAGCCCGCGCTACTGCCGCGGCTGCAGTTACCGCTGCGAGCCGGCTTTGCCGCCGCGTGCCCTTCCTCCCCGCCCCCCGCTGTGCCGCGTGCTGCGCTGACGGAGGAGGGGGACCAAGGGTGCACCGTGCCCGCTGCCTCCATCCCCAGACCCGTTGCCTTTCGGGCTGCTCCGGCCCCTGTCATTTCACTCCCCTCGGATTCCCGCTCCCCTCCGCCCCCTTCCCGGGCCAAACATGATATTGACCAAGGCCCAGTACGAGGAGATAGCTCAGTGCCTCGTGGCTGTGCCACCTACCAGGCAGAGCCTGAGGAAGCTGAAGCAGAGGTTCCCCAGGTAAGTCTCCCGCTCTTTCTGCAGGATTACTACACCCCTTAGTCACCAGGTGCCACACCAGCGGGTACGTACAGTGCTGGGGTCATAGGGATGCCAGGACATTCATTGCATAGGTAGGGATTATTGGCAGTATCACCATACCCCTTACCTTGCAGAAAAGATCCTCGACGTGTAAGCGCCTTATAATCTCAGCTCCACGAAAGAGTAACCTATCAAAAAAAAAAAAAAAAAAAAACCAAAAAGCGCTCGTTGGCGAATGAATGACTGAATGGGAAGAGAAATTTTACAAGAAACCGCCACCGAAATGTGTTAGAGAGTAACACAATCAACACGCCATTTATTAAACTCCAGGCGTTGTGGGGGTGTTGGGGGATACAGTGACAAAAGTGAAACAGCCCCTGCACCCTCCAGGGGTTTACAGTCTAGCTAAGAGACACACGTGTAACTATGTAGTTCGATACAAAGTAACTTTGTGAAGGCATTAGCAGCTGAAAATCGAAAAGGCTTAGGGTAAAGTTTGTTCTGGAGCTGATACTTGAAGGAAACCAGAAGATTCTAAGAGGGAGAGGTAAGGAGAGAGTGAATTCCAGGCACTGGGACTCAGCCACACAGAATATCTTGCCGTCTGTGCTCAATTCAATCTGGTGGCTTTCTGGGACTGTCATATGCCAAGGTGGTCTGGTGCTTAGTCTTCTAACTCCTTCAGATAAACTTGTGCCCTGAGGATATGTCTTAGTTTACTAATGAGGTAGATATGGATAAGCAGATGTAGCAATAGCTCCTCATAGGAGGTAGCTTGCTGATCTTAGAGTCAAGAAGACCTAGGTTCCAGTCCCCTTTATGACATTAGTTGTGTGACCCTGGGCAAGTAACGTTTGTGCTCAGGTAACTCCGACTTATCTCATAAATCATAGTTTGGATATATCTGGTGAGAAAGGAGTCCACAACAGGTGTTCCCTAGTAGGAAATCACAGATTTTGTATTCCTGTTTTTGTTTGGGCCTCTTTCTGTCCTCCCTACTCCCATCCCCCGCCAAATAATAATTTTGCCTGCGTTTAATTTCCCAGTCACTTTCTCTTGTTGAAATTAGAATAACAGAATTTGCAAAGCCTTAAAAATAATCTGGATCCACTCTGATCTTACAAATGAGGAAATTAAGGCCAAATTTGCTCAAGATTACATGGTTAGTAAGTGGTAGAACCCACAGTAGAAGGCAGGCTTCCTGACAAACAAGTCAAGTGCAGCCAAGTTACTTTGGTTATACTAGATAAAGATTACTGCTTTTCCTTATACTGCTAAGATAATTAGAATTTATCTGTACTCCATTATCTTGTACTTCTAACCCACCCTTTGTAACTACCTTATTTCTTTCTATATTTTAGTCACTCAAGTTTGCATTCTAGATAAGTCATATTCAACTTTTTATTTTCTCATTCCTTCCCCTCCACCACTATCCAATCAGTTGTCAAATTTTATCCACTTTCTTTGAAACATCTCTACTATCCACCCCTTTCTCTTTATCCTACAATCACCTTCCTACAGGGCCTTATCATCTCTTGCTTAGACCACTGTTATAGTCTCCTAATTGATCTCTTTACATCCAGTCTCTTCCCTGTCTAATCCATTCCTCATACAGCTGCCAAATTGATGTTCCTAAATCATAAGTCTGACCATGATGTTCCACTAGGCTCCTCACTCCCTCTGTACTAAAACACAGACTCTGCTGGCATTGAAAGCCCTTCATAATTTGGCTTCATCCTGTGTTTCTCAGTGTCTCTGTTTCTCTGTGTCTCTCTGTGTCTCTCTCACACACACACACACACACACACACACACACACACACCCCTTGTTACTCTCCATTCATGACATTCTACCTCTGGCCTTTGTGCCCCTCATGCCTGGAATTCTGTACTTCCACCCCTCTGACTCTTGTAACCAGTAGCTCCCTTAGGAAACCTTTATTGATTTCCCCCCTAGTTGTTACTGTCCTCCCCTAATACCCGATCACTGTGTATTTATTTTGTATCCTCTCAATCTATTTTGTATCCTTTCATTCCCCTAATTAGAATGCAAGATCCTTGAGGGTCAGAGACTGTTTTATTTTTGTATCAGTATCTCAAGTATTAAGTACAATCCCTAGCACTTAGTACATACCTTACAAATAGTTTGTGGATTGAATTTTAAAAAATAGACCCATCCCCCCCATCCCATTCTTTCTTTAGGCATTATTTTGCTATAAACACGTTTATGTCATGATGAGAGAGAAAATATTTTCTTTGACTAAAGTTTATTATATTAGTGTCATTAGTGATGAAAGAAGTTTGACCATGTAATTTATCTTCAAGTTATGAAAATTAAAGCATGGTCTGAACCATGTGATACAGGAATTAGGACACAGGTTCTTTTTATTTTTGCCTCCATCACTTATCTAGCTGGGTGATCCTGGGCAAATAATTTAATCTTCTGGCCTTTCAGCTTCCTCATTGCTAAAGTAAGAAGTTTGGTTCTTTATTAAGGTAACTTTTTGTGATGCTTGATATGTATCATTGGATCCTGGAGGTTGGTAGTTTGTGTATTAATATGCCTATTTTGTTGAACTAAACAGATGAAACAGGTTCAGAAAGGCTGACTGCCACAGTCATGGCAGAACTGTTATAAGAACTCACTTCTCCAATTAAAGTTTGTTGTTTTTCCCTATACCTCTATCAAGCCCCTTTCACCTGCAATATTCTATGATTCTAATCCCAGAGGTAATGCCCAAACCTCATTTTGAAGAATGCTTTCACCTTTATCTTCTCTAACCCTTTTCTAAGAACTTCTAACAAGAAGAAAACTTGACTAGTATGAATTTGATCTGCTTTTATTAAGCCCTGCCTATTGTCTGGAGTAGGTACTAATGAGCAGCAAAATGGACAAAAGGGAAGGGTGATAGGGATTCACAAACCGGGATTTTTCTAAGACAAATCACTTTAGGGTGAAAAAAACAACAACAAAGAAAACATTGTTATATTATTCTAGGAGTTTGATCAACTATCAACTGTTATGTAGCATCTTTTTTTTTTCTCCATAAGAAAATTCCATCTCTCTTTATTAAGTTAGCTTTCCCTTTTTTTTTTTTTGGAGGTTTGTAGAAGTTGTTACTTTTTAGATTGCATTTCTACTCCAACCCACCCACTGATTCACATGTCTATCTAGTTTTTTTCCATTTCTTTCTCACAATATTTTTACTCTTCTTTCTGTAAAGTTATACTTCCTTCACACTTTTATTTAGCAGTTATTTATTTATTAAAACATATTTCCACATTAGTCATGTTATGAAAGAAGATTTAGAACAAAAGGGAAAAATCATGAGAAAGAAAAAAACAAAAAACGAAAAAGTGAAAATAGTATGCTTCGATCTGCATTCAGACTCCATAGTTCTTTCTCTGGATGTGGATAGCATATTCCATCATGAGTCTTTTGGAATTGTCTAAGATCATTGTATTGCTGAGAAGAGCTAAGTCTATCAAAGTTGATTATCACACAATGTTGCTGTTACTCTGTACAATGTTCTCCTGGCTCTGCTCACAGTTATTTATTAGGGATCTACTTTGTGCATGATGCGATTGGTACATAGTATCTTGTTTTGTTTTTGTTTTTGTTTTGTTTTTATTGTCCTCTTTTCTTTCCCATTTCTCTTATTCTGTGTGGGGTGGGGATAGGGCTAGGCATGGGACCTGTAATATAGACATCTCCCAAGTGTATAAACACCTTCTACCAATGCAAGTAGGTTCCTTCTTTGTAATGGAATTGTTGCTTAGAGCAATGGTGTCAAATTCAAATGGAAATCTGAGGACACTAAACTGTACTTGGGATCCCTGGCTGGTGGGGGGGATGAGAGGGGAAGGGGGAGGTGGCCATACCTATTGACTTGGAGAACCACATATTAATGTTCTATTTTTATTTATTTTGTTAAATATTTCCCAATTACATTTTAACCTGGTTAAGGCAGCACTTGGGAGTGTTGCCCACAATGTGGCTAAATGACCCCCCCTGGCCTAAAGCCTTGAGAGACTGATTGACTTGCCCAGAGTTACAGAGCTGGTATGTTTCAGAGGTGGGATTGAACCCAGGACTTCCTGGCTGAGGACAGCTGCCTCACATCTTTGTGGGAAAATAACAATTCATGAAAGACTAGAAAGACTAATTTGATCACTTTGTCCCCTTCTCCCTTCCCAACTTCCCAATATTATTTGGAAAAATGGTGAGATAGTACTTAATTATATTACTAAATACTGGGCTAGCCCTACTACTCAAGAATCTAGGTACACTTAATTTAGCTGGAAAGCATTGTAGCTTTCTAAGCATTACTTGTGTAGTTCAGGTTTTCTTATTACTTGTATGACCTTGGATTAAGTCATTTCTCCTTTAACCAATGGGTGCAATATTACTGTCATTATTCACCTCACTGGGTTATTGTGAAGAAAATAGTTTGTAGACTGTGAAACTCTACATAAATAGGATCTAATATGGTTGACTGAGATGATCATTCCTGTACAAAGGATGCCTTTGGTAAAGTAGTAACTGTACTTTCATTTTTAAGTTAGTATCCTATTATCTTGGATGTAAAGAGCACCTCTTTTGCTTGTGGCTCAAAACACCTTCATATATTTAATTTTAATAGGATTTAATTTTATTTTTTGAATTGTAATGTATTTATAAGCTACCTCCTTGCCAAAACATCCAATATCAAATATCACTATTTCAACTGTTCTTGTTTCTTGGATTTATGAAAATTTGAAAGCTGTGATATAAAATAATCAAATATTCAGTTTTCCTTTTAGGGGATCATATTCAGAGCTAGAAGCAATCTTGGAGATGACTGAGTCTATTCCTTCACTTTAAAGAGGAGAAAATGGAGATGTAGAGAGGGAAGGTGAATTGTACTAAGTTCCATAGCTAGGAAAAGAGATGAAAAGGCCTGCATTAGAATCCCAGGCTCAATCTGAGTTCTCTTTCTTTTGTCTGAGATGAACAGTAAGAAGGCCAGTTTGGCTAGGCCAAAGAATGCGGGAAGGAGACTTATCTATAGGTAGGTTGGAGTCAGGTTTGAAGGACTTTAACATCCAAACAGAGGAAGAATTTGTTTTTATTTTTGCATGTGTATGTGTGTGTGTGTGTGTGCGTGTGTTTCCAGGCAATATGGAGGAACTGGAATTGAGTAAGGAAGCAGTGTGGTTAGAACTGTGTTTAAGGAAAATCACTTTGGCAGCAGTGTGAAGAGTTTAGAGTGATTAGATACTTACTTGAGAGAGGGAGACCAATTAGGAGGTCATTATAGCAGTGCAGCTAAGAGGTGATGAAGGCCTGAAATACATTGGTGGTTGTATGAGTGCTGAGAAGGGGGACAGATATGAAAGATGTTGGGAAGCTAGGAACAGCAAACTTGAAGGAGGGACACCGACCGACCGACAGCCCATTGCAATATTCTAGGTGTGAGGTGATGAGGGTCTCCATCTAAGTGGTAGCAGTGTCAGAGGATAGAAAGGGACAAATTTGAGAGATATTATGAAGGTAAATTGATGGGCCTTGGCAACAGATTGAATATGTGTGTGTGTGTATGTGTTTGTATATATGTGTTTGTATATATGTGTGTGTGTGTGCAAGAGTGAGGAGTAGAGGATGACATTTAGCTTGTGAGCCTGGGTAATTGTGAGAAAGGTGGCACCCTCAACAGAAATGTTGTGAGTATGGCAAAATGGTGTAAATGAGACTTTGACTTTTGGAGGGGAGGGTACATACATAGTAGTGGAATCTTTGTCTCAAAGTATGTTGTTATTTTATAAATTCCTTTAAGAAAAAAAAGCACATTTCCAGTTTGCTTCTCAGAGTGGCTACACCAATTCACAGCTCCACCAATGGTGTATTGGTGCGCCTGTCTTCCCACCACCCCTCCAACCTTGATTATTCCTATCTCTTGTTGTTTTTTGCCAATTTTCTGGAAGTGAAGTAAAACTTCAAAATTGTATTGATATACATTTCTCTTGTAATGAGTGATTTGAAGCTATCTTTCATTTGGTTGTTATTTCTTTTGAGAATTTGGTTTATATCTCTTGACTATTTGCCCATTGGAGCATTGTTTTTCCTCAGAGATATTGCCAAGCAACTTGACTATAAGCTGCGGAGCATTTACCATATGCATTGGTAGAGGGACTTTTCTTTACCCAGAGTTCCCTATAAAACCACAAGTACAGTAAAACAAACATAAAGACTTCTTGTGATCCTGTATGGCTGCAAATCATGGAGCACATATCTTGGAAGAATAAAGATCACAAGTAGCCCAAAAGACATGGCTAAGTTGTAGCATATAACCAAGGATCATTTGAGTTCAAGAAAGGGTATAAAAAGCAGTACTGTCAGATTCAAATAGAAATGGATCCCTGCTGCTGGCGTATTGACCTGGAACACCACAAATTAATATTGTTTATATTTTATTGTATTTTTGTTTATTTTGTTAAACATTTCCCAGTGACACTTTAATCTTATTGGGTTATGAAAGGCTGGGAGTTTGACACCTTTATTGTAAAGGACCTTTCCAAGGATGGTTATGATGGGAAAGGAGATAGGCCAGTTCAGCAGTGAAGTTGAAAGACACTAGATGGACATCTCAATTATATGCTGTTACTGTCAAAGTAATCAGAAGACACACACACACACACACACACACACGGCCTACAAAGAGAAGATGGCTTGCATTTTCTACAGATGACTTATAGAAGTACCTGGACTGGAATTGCAAGGGTTTAAGGAGGTGTGGAGTGTTTGTATTCCTTACTGTTGGAGAGGGAAGTCACATTAGTGAAATCATGGATTTTCTATCACAGTATAGATGGTGATGTTTCTAGTCATCTTTTCTAAGTCTCAGCTGTAAAATGAAAAAGTTGGACTAGTTTTCCATTTAGTTCCTTCTGGCTCTAACGAATCTAGTTTATTCTACACTATTCTATACTCTTCTAGTCTACCTTGTATACCACTGATCCCTAGTTTGCCACACTTGAATATAAATGCTCCTTTGAGCCACAATTATGTGTTTGTGTTGCTGCCCAGTATATTTAGCTTTTCTTTCTTCAGGTACAAACTTCCCAGCAGGTGATTTCCATTTTCTACCTGCTAGAATTATCTTTTATATTGTATTTTTAAGCCCAGACACGAAATATTTCCAAGATTTTATTTTGGTTATAAAACTGATGCCATTTCAGCGGTGTACCCCATATTTATCCCATGCTGACTCATTAGTATTGTTGGCTACCCAATGGTATTATTGCATTTGATCATATGCTCTTTTATTTAACCACCATCTTCTGACACAACACAAGCCTAAAGTGTTTTGTTTTTTTTTTTTTTTTGAGAATAAAAGAAATAGGATTCATGGTATTGATATCTTAAGTAGCCTACAATATATTTGGAGGAAACAACACAGCATTTATGCCTATGGGAACCAATAATTAAAATCTATCACATTCTCTATGCAATTATTTGCCTATTTCAGTCTATATTCTATTTTTATTATAGACCTTTCCCACTTCCCCTCCTCCAAAATGAGACTGTTTGTTATCCATTTCTCCTTGGATACTCTGACTCACATTTTTCTAACTATGTCTTACATATTTCCAACCAAATCTTCCCCATGCAATCTATAATGGTCTCGTTACCTTCTAATTCTTTAATTTTCATGCAATCATTCACATATAATAATTGTTTTAATCATGAAAAATGAATTTCTAGATACGCTATCAGCAAATGATAACTTCTTTTCCAATATTATTCCCTCTAAATTTTTTTTCTCGTCCTCTCAAAATTGCTAGAATTTCAAATGTCATATAAAATAAAGCAGTACAAAGTGGCCATCCTTGATTTGTACCTGCTTTTAGTGAGATTGCTTCTGATATTTCTCCACTGCCTATTATGTTGACTCTTGGCTTGAGGCTGTTTTTTATTGTTTTGAGGATAGAAACCCTTCATACTTTCTCTTTTTAGAATTCTCATGCATGAATGTTGGATTTTATCTGAAGTTTTTTTCATATGTATTGATATATTTTTTGCTTGTTTGCATGCTTTATTATATTGATAGTCTTCCTGATGTTCAATCAGCCTTAGTTGCTTATGATGAATAATTTTCTTAATGTATTGCTATATTCACTTGGTTAATATTTAGTATTTTTGCATCCACATTAATAAGATTGTCATATAATTTTCTTTTTTATTGTTACTTTTCTGGGCTTTAAAATCAATACAATATTCATAAATGTATCGAGTAAAATTCCTCCTTTTTTCTATTGTAATGAATAACTTATGTAAAAGAGGAATTGTTTGCTTTTGGAAAGTTTGAAAGAATTCTACCATGGATACACCTAGACAGAAGTTTTGTTTGTTTGTTTGTTTGTTTTAGACATGGTAATTTTTGATGACTTGTCCAATGTCTTCCTCTGAGATTTTATCAGTTTAAATTATTTTTTGTTGTATCAGTTTTGGCAGTTTGTTTTTGTAGACAATCATCTATTTCCTCTCAATTTTGTAATCTGTTAGAATATTGATGCATATACTATTCCACGATAGTTGTCTTGATTTTTTTTGTCCTTATTTTGATTCCCTAGTTTTCATTTGTAATTTTCCTAATTTGCATTTTCTTCTCCCTCTTTGTTTACTAAATTTGCTAATGGTTTGTCAACTTTATTGGTCTTAAATAAAACAAGAGTTGGATTTTTTTTTATATCTAATTGTTCTTGAATTCTCTATTCAATTTATTTCCACTCTTACTTTTATGATCTTACTTTCCTTTGGATTACTGCTTTGTTTCTCTTCTAGGTTCTGAGAGACACTGTAGAACATCGAATAGAGAGTTGGTCTTGGGATTCAAATCCTGCCTCGGACACATATTGTTTTTATAGTCCTATGCTAGTCACTTAACCTCTCAATGTTCTAGATCAGGGGTATCAAATCAGATTAAAATGTAATTGGGAAATACTTGGCAAAATAAGTAAAAATACAGTACAACATAGACAATGTTAATTTGTGATTTTCTGAGTCAATATACTGCCTACCATGATGGATTTCTGTTTGAATTTGAGACCAAATATTCTAGACTACCCTCTACAACTGTAAGTTGCTAAGATGATACAGACTTGCTTTGATAGAAGGAGTTTTCTCACCTAGGAATTCCATATACCTATGAAATAACAGGTCTAGTCTCAGGGATTTCTTCCTGTCTAGTGCTTTTGGTGGCCAGCTTCATTTTTTTTTTTTCCTTCATTCTTATTGATAGAAAGTTATCTCTAAGAACAGGACTAGTTGCATTTCATAGGTTTTGATATATGGTCATACGATCTTAGTTTTCGAGCATGAAAGGACCTTAGAGACCGGTTAGTCCAACCTCCTAATTTTACAGATAAGGAAACTGGGACCTACAGAAGTTAAACTCACTTGCCCCAGGTAACACCAGCAGTGATAAATAAGTGGCAGAGAAAGGCTTTGGACTCCACTTTTAATTCTTTCTTACTGTACCAGGCCATCTCTTTATGGTTGTTATATATATTTTTTTAAAAGGATCCTTTTATGTTTCTGGTTTCTTCATAAATCCAATCATTATTTTTTGGTGGTGTTTTAGCTTCTATATAATTTCTTGGATCATTTTGTTATTTAATTTTATTTTATTGCATTAGTCTGAAAAGGGTCTCTATACTATGACCTAGTATGTGGTCAATTTTTACATCTGTCCTATGTGTACTTGAAAGTAATATGTATTCTTTTCTTTTCTCATTTATCTCTTCATATATATGTGTGTGTGTGTGTGTGTGTGTGTGTGTGTGTGTGTGTATAATATATATGAATTCTAACTTAAGTTAGCAGTTCAAATCTGTGGTATCTTTTATTGGTAATCTCTTTGATTTGTCACATTCTAGTAAGGGGGTTGAAGTCTTCTACTATTATAATTTTGATCTATTTCTATCCGTGTCCCTGTTAATCTCCGTTATGAACTTAACTGTCAAATTATATGGTAAATATAACTTGACAGTTGTTACATATTTGTTATACATCATTCACTTTACCATTACGTAGTGGCCTTTTTGTCCCTTTGCATTTCTGAGAATTTGGATTCTATTTTATCTTATAGCATCACTGCTACCCCTGGTTCTTTTTTTGTACTTCTAGTTGCATGATATAATCTAGATCAACCTCTTAATTTTAATCGTTTTATCTTTTATTTTTTCTTAGATATCTTTCCAAAAGCAGTATATTAGTGAGTTTGGTTTCTTGAGCAAATTTTCTTTTTTTTAGTTTGTTAAAATGAATATTTACCTGAGGTTTAAGCTCTGATTTTAGTGTAGATAGGTGTTCTTTGCCATTAGGTTTTATCATTACTATTTTTCATCTGTGTGAAGCAGTTTTTTAATTGTAGATATACAGTGGTGGGTTTTTTGGGTTTTTTTTTAATGATTTTCACTCTTTTGTGTGGATCATAGTAGCTGTTTTTATCCCCAAATCTAACTTTGTTATTACTATTACAGTAAGGAGTGGTGGCATGTCTTAACCAAAGGTAATAAGCAAACTTGAAGTGTGGTATTTTTGTTAGTCTCTTATCATCCAACCAGTTTAGATTTTTTCTCTCACTGCTTGTGTGGATCTCTTTCATTAAAGATTATTGTTGATAAATTGTTCTAGGTCTTGTTTGTCTTTGAAGTGAGTTCTGTTTCTAAACAACATAGTAGTGTTTGTAGTTATATAATTTTGACATTTAGTCATTTGTTAAGATTTTTGTGCATAAACAAACCTTTAATGTTTTATTTGTGTTATTTAAAATATGGTTTCCTCTGTTATTTCTTTAAATATACTTATTTTTAATTTCCCAAATTTTGTAATTACTTTATAATTACTGAATTTTACAATTATATGCCCTAGAAATCTACATTTAGGGGTTCCTCTTGCTGGTATCCTATTTACCTCATCTGGACAACTATGGAAGATGTTTTCTAGGTATGTCCTACAATATAACATCTACCTTTTTTTTTTTTTTTTCCTTTTTCAGTATGATGGGATAAGAGATTTAGAAGTGGCAATGATGTTGGAATTCTTATAGTTCAACCTTTCATTTTGCAGATGAGAAAATTGAGACTTAGAGAGATTGTGTTTTGCTTAAGTCCACACAGGTGACAGAACCATGTTTTAACCCTAAGTCCTCGTACTTCTTCATGGACACTTACCAACTTTCAGCCTGTGAGCTGATAGTGAAGGATGGGGACCTAAGGAATGGGAGTCCCTACCATCCTTGGCTGAGGTGGATCAAGGTAGGTCAGGAATTCCCTGGGCTTTGGTCAGAATGAAGTAGATGAGCATAGGGGTTTCTCCTGTGCTCCTGTACCTTGTTTCTCAGAGAGGCAATGGTTTCCCTGAGATCTCAGTTTGGCTTATGCACTGGTTTTTGGGAGAGTTGGCGGCAGGAATTGTTACTTAAGGGCCTAGACTCTTACGGCTCTTCTGTATTTCTCAGTCTTGTTTGCAGTTGTGATGAGCTCCGACCAGCAGGAGATTGGGATTATGGGTAGAGTGGGAAAAGACCAAAACAACTTCTGTGCCCTTTAGCCACTCAGATGAGAGGGGGTAGGGATATATGGAGTTCGAAGGACTGATGTGCTACATCTAGGTCCGTGCTATCTCTGAGACTTCAGGGCTGCAGTACTCCCTGGTCCTCTCAGCTATAGTTATAGTTACACATTTCTCAACTTTTCTTTTTCTTTCTTTTTTTTAAGTTTCTCTTTTTTTCTCTTCTTTATTCCTGGTGGGATAAGGATAGCTTGGGTAGTTTTTTTTTTTATGATTGGTGAAGGAATTTAAATAGGTAGGAGCTCACTTGTCTGACTTGCTTAACTGCTCAGATTTAGCTGTCTTGATTAGTTTTGCATGATTTGTTTTTAGTTAACCGGCCATTTGCTTTATGATTGATGAATTCATGAATCAGCTGCTTAAAAATCTGTTCTTTCGGTTTTGTTGAGGATTACCAAGTTATCATTCCAGGGAATCTACATTTACCTTATCGTTATTGTTATTATTATTATTATTTTAAAAACTTGTACATTTGCCTATCTACAGGATTCTGGCACTTTTCCCATTCTCTAAGCATTTTCAAACATTACCAATAGTGACTTTGATGTAGTACCTACAAGTTCATTCATTTTCTAAGAAATAATTCATCTGAACTTGGAAACTTAATGTAAAGCCACCTGGATGCTTCACATAAGTTTATCTCTTGACCTTTTTGGGACTCCAGTTCCCCCTTTATGATGGGAGTTATCTTTTCTACTTTGATCATTTCTCTTGCTGGAAAAGACAAAAGCAGAGCCAGAGTGGAGTTAGTTCTGCTTTCTATGCTTCATGCTTTATTCTCCTCCTCTTGGTGCTTCTGACTCTCTAGACTTCACCACCATGACGTGACTCAGCTGCCTTCTTGCCTCTGTCATGCTGGTCCTATTGTCCCATTGAAGAATTCCTTCTGGCATTCTCAATTTTGGGGATGGGTCTATGCTGGCTCTGTTTTATTTTCTGCCCAGCTGTGCTTCTAACTTCCCAGATTTTGTCACCATGCCATCTTCCAGTCTTCCCTATCCCTCTTTTCAGCATTCTTTTAATTAGCTGCCTTCCCTCCATTAGAATGTAAGCTGCCTGAGGGCAGGCACTGTCTTTCTTTTTAGTTGAATTTGTATCTCAAGAATTTAGCACAGTCTCTGATACATAATAAGTGCTTAATAAATGCTTAACTTACACATTCTTTGCCAAGGTGGGGGCCTATGCATTTGCTTTCTGTTTTTTTTAAGCATAGCCTCCCAAATTTGTTGTTGTTGCCTTTTGAATATGCTGCTATTGCTCATTCTGAGCTTTAGACTTCTTGACATCAGTATTATGCTTCTTTTTGGTCTTTCATCCTAAGGTTCTGTGATTTCCCTTCCAAATTCTCTTAAAGTTTGGTTTCATTAGCAAAGCTCCCAGTTAGAGTCATGTTGATTTATTTACATGTCTCCCTCCCACATTTCTTCCTCTTTGAGATTCTGTTTGGTTACATAATCATTATGTGATATTTGGACCATTTTTTATTTCTTAATAAAATCTCAGGGTATTAATAAAATCTCAAAGGACTTCACAGGACTACCCACCTAAACATTAATGCTTTACATACTTGCCAATTCAGTTTTACTCAGTAGCTAGGACTAACTACTGACTCTCAGGGTCAAGATTGATTGCTTGGCCTTGCCCAGACCACATTTATACTCCAATGTACAAAATCCAGTTTTGCAATTTGAGGCAAGGTCAGGGAACTGACACAGAAATGATAACAAAAGAAAGTTTATCTGTGTGTTTTGCTCACTTGACAGTGAATACCTAAGTCTTTCTTAGCAGACAAAACACAGCCTAGATGCTAGAAACTTGCCCCAAATCTTTCACAATGATTCAGTTCTTTTCTTTGAAATGCTCAGATTCAATGACTTCAAGGGACAGCCTAGAGAGTTGCATAATTCTTTTAGTTTAGTTGTATAGTTCATGTGTATATGATCTTATTTCAGTATTTTTGAGTTAAATTTCTCAATTTATATTTTTCTTATTCTTTTGATAGTAACATATCTATATATATTTTGGTAGCAATTCAGTTTAAGAATTTATTAACTTCTTTTACGCATAAGAATACTGGGTGAACTGAACTGAACATGTTCTTGCCTTCTAGGACCCTTCATTCTACCATAGGCGCACAACATATAATGTAGGTAAATAAATGTAAGACGATTTATGGAGGGAGAGAACATGCACAAATGGGGGAAGCCAGAGACTTTAAGAGTTAGAGCTGATGAAAGAATACCTTATAGGCACAGTTGGAAGATGGCGAAGGAACAGCTAGTAGGCCAGTGGATGAACATAGAATTAATGAAGAGGAGTCATAAGAAATAAGTCTGCAAAAATAGGTGGCAGCCAGCTTGTGGAGGACTTTAAATGCCAGGCTGAGGAGTTTATATTTCATCATAGAGTCAATAGACAACTGCCAGAGATTTTCAGACATAGTAATGACATAGCCTCATCCATATTTTGGGGTAGTTGTGTAGAGATTAGATTGGAGTTGGAGAAAATGGAAGGTGAGAAAAATAAAGAGGCTGTTGCAGTGAACGTGGAGGCAATGAAGGCAGCATGTATGTGAGTGAGGTGGAAGCGATGTCCGGGAGAGATGTTGTGCAGGTAGAATTACTAAGACTTATCAACTGATTAAATATAAGGAGTCAGGGATGACTCCAAGGTTGTGAATCTAGGTGAGTGGGAAAATATAACTCCAACAGAAATAGGAAAGTTGAAAGGAGATGTGATTTTAGGAAGGAGATGATGAAGTCTATTTTGGACATTTTGGGCTTGTGATGCTGATGGGACTTTGAGGTAAAACTGTCCAGCAGAAAGTTGAGAAAGTGGTACTGGAGTTTATAAGAGAGGGTAGGGTTGAATATGTTGATTTGGAAGTTATTTGTTTAGAGATAATTGTGGAACCTGTGGGAACTGATAATCTCACCAAGACAGTGTTTAGAGATAAAAGTGATGGATAAAAGTTCCAAAATAGTGAAAATGGTTCCTAAAGGCAGAAAAAAGACTAGCCTAACCTGAAGTAGGAATTCTAGAAGTGTTGTCAACCAATGAAAGATAATTCATTGATATCACTTTCAAAAATACTGCTAATTCATGTATACTGGAAAGATGGCCGGAGATATTCTTTATATTGATCGTGAAGCTATACCATCATAGCTGGGGAAAAAATCCATATGACTATTCTGAGTATTTTCTTTGCTTCCAAAAAAAGAGATTTGAGGACAGTATTATTTTATTATTGAATGGCTGTTGAGGTTCAACTCCTTGTAAAGGAATTTTTTGTTAGATGTGTGGCTGTTCTACCCTAAAAGTTATTTTTACCCATTTTCAGAAACCTTTACCCTTATGTTTTGCTCTTCATGTAAAAGTAAGAGTAAGAATTGGAATCACTACAAGGGAGCAGTTCAAAGAAAATCATAGCTAATGTTATCCCCAGAAGAATCCGAACATTGACTGTATTTACTATTAGAGTGGGGGAAATGCTTCATTTTTATGGGAATCAAATTAGATTATTGACTTCATTCATTTTTTAAGTCTACATTACAGACATGGAACTTTAAGCTACTAAGTAATAACATATACCAGTATGTTTGCTTGTACAATAAAGAGAAATTAAATATTTCCTCCTTGGAGAAAAGGTTCAATTTAAGCTTAAAGTAATAATATTTTATTATTTGACTTTCAGACAAAAGCAGACTGAATTTACCATCATATATTTATTTCACATTTGGCACCATTTTTGCCATATCAGTTGAATTTTTGCCTTCAGAAATTATAGTTTCTATATCAACTGATATACTGTCACTGTGTGACCCAGATTAAAATAGAAAAACTGAACTTTATCTATGTACATCCTGCATAAGGGGACCCCGATCAATGTTCTTTTATGATAATGTAGGTACTTCATTATACTAAATCCCATCATAAAGTCACAACCTTGCTCTGACATCTTTCAGCTGGTCAGTCACCCATTCATAATATTTTTTCTGAAACTAACTAGCCCCTGTGAAGCTTAGGCTAAAGTGTTATTTTCAAGGAATTGGATGAAAATCTGATCTACTAACACTGGGTTATTTCTGAGGATATTTGAGCATGGAGCAGGTAATTATCTTTTAGAGGTGGTAGTTTGGACTAGTAGTAAAAAAAAAAAAATTGAAAAACTAAAACATACATGCCAAATATTTTTTGAATGAATGTATGTGAGTCATTTTTAGGGACACATTAGCTGATCCCTGCTTCCATCATCTTCTTTCACTCACTTTCGAGCTTTACTACCTCATAGGAGGTAGTAGCCACATAGAAACATAACATGCAGCTCTGTTAGTAAGTACTTGCTAATAAGAATTCCAGTGACCAGTTAGCTGTGAACTTTGACCCTCTCAAAAACCTGTGAGAGAAGATTATCTCAACTGGGTCATAGAATTTTAGAAGTAGAGGAGTCTTTAGAGATCATCTAGTCCAATGAGATGGAAGTCTTATCTTTTCCTCCATTTATACAATTGGTGGAATAGTAAATGCCTCAATTCAGTCTCAAGATGCATAAAAAGTTAGGGCCAAAACCTTTTTATCCACCTACTGTTGAAGTGGTGATAGGGATTCTTTGCCATGTGGCAGAATGTTTAATTTAAAATAGGCCTACTTCTTCAAGGCATTGTATCATTCATTGTGTGCACAAACTATATTACTTGTTATTTATTTGGTATTTTAAATTTGTTTCTGATTACAAATCTCCAGCATTATTATAAGCTTCTACTGAAGGTATGTTACTCTAGTGTTTATTTTGCTCATAGTGTGGTAGCAAAAGCTAATAAAATTTAAAATTAACTTACACTTCAAGCCCCATTGAGCTAAAATGGCAAATGGACTTGATGATGAGACAGAATCCTAGTTATAGTCTTTATTCTTTTTTAAACAAAAAAAGGGGAGGGGGAGAGACTACCACAGCTGAACAGCAGTAGTTAGGTCCCAGGTAAGTTTTCTCAAGTCATATAAACATCTAATAAAAAGGACTAAGGAAGGATTCCTTGATCTAGAGAACTCCCTCAGTGTATCTTTTCTGAGATCAGTAACTATTTGAGTGGGGAAAAGGGGTAGACAAATATAAAGTGTAAGTGTTATGAAACACTGCCAAGCCATCAATCAGAAAAGAAGATAAAATAGCTCTGAATTATGTAACATAGAACAACAGGAAAAATATGACTTAATTGACTAACATCTGATTTTTGTACAACAACCTAAGAAAATATCTCTTCTTTTTTGTGAGGGACATCGATGCAGAAGGAAATATTTCTTTCCCGTTCTTAAGGTATTAACTTAATATTTTTAGTGTTAGGCAAGACATAAGTGTATAGAATGATTTATATGTCAAAATAGTAGTATAGGATTGGGGATGTAAGTTGACCTCCCTTTTAGTTATAGGAATCCACCAAATAATATAGGTGCTGCTAATAATAATAACTCACTCCTGTACTGGACTTTAAGGTTTACAAAATGCTTTATATGCATTATATCATTTGAGTATAACAACTACCCTTTGAGAGAATTGTTATCATCCCCATATTACACAAAAGAAACTGATTCTTAGAGGACGTTAAATGACTTGTCTGGGGCTACATAGCTAGTAAATATCTGAGATAGGATTTGAACCCAGCTATTCATGTCTTCTGAACAAGTTCTGAGCTCTCTCTACTATGTTACTCTACCACAATAGAATCTCCTTCCCAGGAACTTGACCTGCTATCATCTTGTCTTGGTGGAGTGGATGTTGTCCATGTTTTACCTTAAATGACTTGTGTGTCTTTTTGCATTTGGTCAGCTCCATTTAAAAATGTTGATGTACAGGTTAAATCCCATTTCATTGAACTCTAGGGGAGGGTTCAGGTTGTCCTGTTGTGTTGGTATTGGTTCTGTTGAATATTGCTTCAAATATTCACAGATGTTATTGTAGAGTTATTTGTTGTTAACTGAATTACTATAATGAGATCACCTTGGAAATTGTCTGGTCCACCACCATCCTTATTTTATAGATGAATTAATTTGAAACTATTTTGATTTTTGAGACCCTCACTGTTAGTGTTCTTGCTTATTCCAAGAGCACTTGTCTGCTCACCTGTGTCCAAATCATCCCTCCTTGAGAGAAGGGACTGTATTTTGTATTTACGCCCCCCCCCCAGCACTTAGCATTGTGCTGGCCCATAATTGAAAATATTAATGTAATAAAGGGTGTATATTAAATTAAAGTCTTATCACAGGGTTGATGGAAACCTAATTTGTTTGTTAACTATGGCAAAAGTCATAAATAAAAGGTACAGAAAATCAACAGTATTGGGGTTGTAAAGATTGGCTGCTTTTGGGATTTGGCCTTTTTTTTTTTCTTTGCTTTTCTTGCTGGTGTGACCAGCGTGGTGGGGCAACAGAAGTGTAGGAGTAGGTATCATTTGCTTTAGAGACCTGGAGATTTTCTAATCTTTTTTCTTGCCCCCTCTCTTTTGTCTGAAGTACCTCACAGTTTTGGAAGTCTGTTGTTCCTTGCTGTTTAAGCTTGGCAAGAATGTGGTGACTGTGTTATTTCTGAAAGGAGATTGGGTGACTGCTGGTTATGAAGTCAGGTCTCTACCATGCTGAGGTAGCCAAATTGTAAATTGTTACAGTTAATTAAGTCCAGGACAAGTCTCAGGACTCAAGCTTTTGTAGTCTGATCTAGATTGGGAAACTAATGTGAAAACTTAGCGCAGCCATTGTTATTGTTAATGATAAAAACCGAAGAACAATCCTTTCTTTCCAAAATAATTGAAAATGAATCTCCTTGAAATATACTCTTTATCAGAATACCTCTGCTCATGGTAAAATGAGTGTTTCTTAAATAAAAAGACTACTACTAAACCTGTTTGAGAAATATGTTTTTTATACTTTAAAATCTTGCTTTTTTACTGCTAATAGCATATTCAGGAATACAAAGTAGAAACTTTTCTCTTAAACTAGTTTCAGTATTGCAGGGCAATCTCTAAAGCATTACTGCTTTAGAGTCCAAAATCAAATTTTGGACTACGACTTTAATTCTTCTAGTTTATTTTGTCTGCTCAGTTTGGTGACATGTCAATATTGATGAGCATGAGCACATAGAGATGACTTCTGATTTGGTGGCTTTAGTGTGAGGCTGCTGGGCAAAGATGGGAATAGAAATCGCAAAACTGACCAAAAAACGGTAGAGGTTTTTAATTTGCGCCTGAGTTTGGCTAATGTGTCACAATGAACAAATATTGCCTATAGATAAAGACTGTGGTGGTAGATAAAAACAGACATTATACTATAGCCTTTCCAACATACTATAGATCATACAGGATAATTATTTCCTGTACTATTCCTCTGAAGTATGAAAGCAAGACCTAGTTAGATGTATTTCATCTGTTAGAGGTTCACAAAGAGACTAGATTTGGTACATTGTCATGAAAAATATTTTATTCATGGGATAGCTTTTTGGACAATTGTATTCTGTGCTGTATTACAATGGCACAATAAATTGCTGAATATACTGTCTGCTGAATATGACTTCACCATGAAAAATTTGATGCATTGGCATAGGAAAGGTTGGAATATATCAACCTTTTCTGACAAGGGACTTTGAATTTTGACCTAATACAGATGACCTTTGTGTGTAATAAAAGTGAGCTTAATCTTCAGGTCAAGGTGGAGGTGAATGGCAGGGCAGTGAACTGAAGCTTGTGCTAAATATGGTGCATTATAGCCACCTACCTATTGGTTAAATTGAAGGCCAGCAGAGAGGTTTTTTTTTTTAATAGCATTTCCAGATGCTTATTTGCAGTAAGTTGTTCCATTCTTTAAAAGCATCTTGTTTCTGCAAAGCAAGTTGTAGTAGATAGATCCATTTTATAATTTACTATTTTAAAGCTATTGTATGTATGTATACCTAGGTAAATTTCTATTCCATAGTTAAACTGAAGCTAATTTTTTAATTGGCTTATGGTCCGTAGAAAAGATGTTTGATATGCATCACCTTGAAGGAAAAAAAGTGCTATCTTTAGGGTTTTTTTTAGATTTATTCCTTTGGCAAGTTAGAACATTATCTTTCAACTTTTTAAGTGATCTGCCCCTTCATAGCAAGGAGTGGCGTGTACTACCTTTGTTTGTATCATGATTCCCTTTGGCAATATGAAGTCCATGAATTCCTTCTTAAATCAGCGTTTTTAAATGCACAAAATGGGATGCATAATATTACAAAGGAAACCAATTATATGGAAATCCCATTACCAAAATATTTATTAAAAAAAAAACAACACAATGGGAGAACACAATTAGGAGGGCCCTGGTGATGGCTTGTTTTACAAAGCTTAACAGTACACAAATTGAATATCCTTTGGAAAATTCCTATCCCTACATCCAGTTTAGCCAAGTTCTCTAACCTGATACATATTTAAAAGTAGATTTAAATATTTTAAAACATCAGTTGATTCTTAATGCAAAATAGTTAGAAAGTTTTAATTATAAACTAAAACCCACTCTTTTATTAGTTACTGTCTGAGGGATTCTCCTTTTTTCCACTCTTTACCATGTTAGTGGTATATGACCTGAACATTTATTGAATACTCAGCCTTGAGTAATGGCTTTTTTCTTAAAAAAAAAAAGTTTCTGGACCCTAATGGAAAGAACTTCCACTCCTTTAATAGAGCCTGCAAAATATATTCTCCAGGAGTGATCAGCTCTGAAGGCTCTAGAGGTTTGATGATTGGAATGGCAGGAAATCACGCTTTCAGGACATAACGAATTGACTAGGCCATCCATCATTTGTTAGCATGCGCTGAAACGCTGGGTTTGTGTGCAGAGGCCTGTGATTTAGTAAATACTTGGGAGATGAATAGAGCTTACACACAAGGGAAGATATTGCTGTCCTTCAGCAGCCATAGACACAGACTCCTGCTGAGAAGGCCATCTGACGGCAGATCATCAGTAACTGGCCTGTCACAGTCAGCGGTGCCCACCAACCATCTCCAGTATATTAAATGCATTTTTAATATCTGCTTCAGTAGATTTAATGAAGAAAATTTAGTTTCCATACTCCAAGCCCTGCTTCCTCAAGTGTTTTAAAGCATACACTGTAGGCTACATATGAAAGAGGGCTGGAGAGTATATAGGCAGTTAAGAGAGTTGATTGGAAAAGGAAGTTTAAAAAAATCATGTGTAAACAAAAATTGCTATTAGCTGAGTAGACATATTGGCAAAGTGAAACAAGGATTTAAAAAAAAAAAAAGAATGTATTGCCCATCCCTAAACTCCTTTGCCCATAATTCATAAGTTCAACCTGCTGGGGCAAGCTTTGCTATTTGTAAGAAAGAACATTAGGTAGGGAAAAGGAGATAGTTTTTATGTTGGACATGTTAAGGATTAAAAAGTACTGTTGGATTGGAGTTGGCCACTTTTCACACTCTTTCTGTAAGATAGTTCTTAGGATCTTTTCATGAGGAGGTAGACCAGGAAAGGATTTTAAAAATTTCCCCAAATTTTGAATATATATGTATATACATATATATATATATATATTTTTTTTTTAAGGGAGGACCTGATTTAAATCAGTTCTCTCTCTTATCTACAAAGAATGTAAAGTTTCTTCTTTTTCATTTATAATTTCAAAAATGGATATTTTTATGTTCAGTCAGAATTTGTGGATTTGTCCCTTTTAACGAGTTTCAGGGCTGACATTATTTACCACAAAGCAGCAAGACAGCTAATTAGATGTAGTTGCAAGCATACACTTTAAAGGTTTTCTCTTCTTGCTTCAAGGGAAAAAACCTCTATAATGTGCTCTTGTGTTCACAGGAGAAGAAGAATCTACAGAATGGGACCTATAAATTTGATTCCCGTGTGTGTCCAAACAGTAATGTATTAAATGCATATTATTATAAAAATTTAAGACATGTCTTAAACACACTTACATTTTTATAACACATGGCAATATTAAATAACACATTTCCTTGTTAGCATCTGTTTGCCGTCATTGTTGGCAAGGCCTATGATTTATTGCTTAAATTAATGACCAAGACCATTTTGGACCTGATATATGCCCCTAAGCTTATTACATCACTAAATAAAATAAAATGTAGGCGCTTGTGACAGAGTCATTTTTGTAATTGTTTATTCCTTTAAGTGGCCCATTCACTGATTCACTGAAAGGTTCATAATGGTTGGTTTGCAACCAGAAAATAATTTCAGAAAGGTGAAATGTAGTTCTTGTCTAGGAATTTGGGGGGTTGAAAGAGTGTTGAGTTTCAGTAGGAATCTGTAACATTCTAACTGCCCCATCCCCCACCCCCACTCCCTGAACCCACTCACTATGTCCTTGGTGGATGTGTTTGATAGAGCTTCCTGCACTTACATCCTCAGTTCCCTGTGCCTATTTCCTTCATAAGGATTTTAGGAGGGTACTACTCATTTTTAGAGTTGGGTCTCATCATGACTCTTGGTAAAGTGATTTGGCTTTGACAGCCCTTGTGAGGTGGTTCCTTCTGAGGCTGTTTAGTGTTTCATTAACTGGCATTTACATAAAGCAGGTTTCTGAATTTTAAGCATATTTCCTTTTTCTAGGTTAGAAAGGTACATCTTTTTTGTGGTGAACTTGGATGACTTCATGGAGTAGGGACCAGTAGTAGTTTATTCCCTGTCTCTGTTAGTGTCACTATAATATGGTATGGCCCTATGCATCCTTATACTAGTCTGCTTTTCATCTAAAAATGACAATTCCATCAGAGTGTAGTTCTGGAATATGGTTTCTGGGTTTCTCTCTCTCAAGTTAGGAATCCCATTGACAACTTGGGTCTCCTGGTGTTTGACAGCTAGGTCAGGAGTTTGAAGAGATTAATTCCTGCTTTTTGGACTACAGTGCTTATACACTCTCACCTAGAACCATATGGAGCATCTCTAGTGGCATCTAAACATATTACTTGTGGGAGAATTATTATTATTTTGGGGACTGTGGGTTAATTTCCTTGTCAACTATCACTAACACAGAGAGACAAGACTTGCTCCCTAAGAATAATCATTTCTTTATTAATGTTCCTTATTCTCCTTTCATCCCAGGTGTTGTGCATATTAATCAAATCATTCATAGGGAACATATTAAATCTTTATCTTAAAATCCCCAAAATTAAAAAAGAGAGAGTAGGAACAGCACAGAGATATTGGCATTTATTTTAAAAAGACCTTATAAATAGTTTTTAGAAACCATTAGACCCACAAAAATTATTTGTTCTTTAAAAATATGCATTTGTCCTAACTATCTATACTATCAACATCTTCTGCCTCTCCTTACTTTCTCTTAAACTTCTTTATCTGTCTGTCTGTCTGTCTCTTTTTGGGAAAACTATAAGTGTCTGCCTGCAAAAAAGAATACTACTTTACACATGAAGATTTGGACCAAAAAGGAGACTAGAAAGGCTATCCCTTCCAGGTTTTGGATATTGGATTTACCTATACAGTACATATTTATGTGACTCATCTGTGGGCATTCTCTCCTTCATTAGATTTGTAAATTCTTTGAGGACAGAGGCTATGTTCTTTACTGTGATCCTGGCCAATATTTTGGTCCAGAGATGTGCTTTCATTAGTTTCGGGAATTACTGCAGGGGAAACTCCCCTCTTTGATGCAGGTCAGTGACTTATTGGTAACCTTTATTGCCTGGAGTACCAATGGAGAAAGTGACTTACCCAAGGTCACATATAGTAAGTGTCAGGCAGGACTTGACTGCAAGTTTTTCTGTCTCTAAAGCTAGCCCTTTTGTCTACCATGCCATGCTGATTTTCACTTTGCTACTTAGTAGACTATATTATGATCTTTTAGCAGTCTGAAAGAGTTAATTCTCCTTTCCAGAGGTGAGCAGACTATTCCCTCCTCCTTTGTAGGACTCAGCCCATTTTTCTTTCCTCTTGCGTCAGAGTATTTTTTTAGGGCCTATTTAAAAATATTAAAATATTCAGTAGGAAGCTAAGTGCTTAGTGTGGTGTTCTCCTCAATACTCAATGAAACTAAAATACCACACAGACAGGGAACCATTTGTTATATTTTACTATATGAAGTAATAGCTGGGTAAGCCTTAACCTTGTAATTTTGCAACTTCCACTTTATCATGTAGCTGTAAAAGGTAATCAAAATAAATCACAGGAGATGAAGAAATATTTTCCTGTGCATTCTGTGTGCTTTCAGAAGTGGTGCTTGATCCATGAAATTTTAGTAAGCATATTAAATAATACAATATGATGTGCAGTGTGTCAGATCTGATAAATTATTTTGTATAGGACATTTATACAACATATGCTGAGCTGCTATGTGAACAGCTTAATGACTATAAATTATGTTAATCTTTCTTGCCATATTTACTTTTTTTTACTAAAAAAATATATTGTGTTTGCCTTTATCCATTTATGGGGGGGGGGTGGAGTGGGGGGTGAGGCAGGGAAAGCTAATGAAAAGATCTGAGAAAGGTGTAGGTCACCCCTGAAATGCTATGACAGTGATCCAGGGTTCCTCAGCTGTGCAATGTACATAACACAGATGTTGGAGAGTCATCTGTCAGCTATGCCTCTCCCATGGAGTTAAAGTTATAGGAGGAAAAGCATTTGACACAGTGCTGTCACTGTTCCATTTTCACAATAGAAGAGCATGCAAATATTGAACCTCCTGCTTAGCAGTAGTGCCCTGTCTAATGTCTGTGCTGGTTAGAATAAAAAATCATGGGTGCATCACGGGCTCAGAGATCTGACAAAGGTCATGCTATGTTGGGCATTTGAAATGGAAATTGTCTGGACTTACATTTTATAAAGCTCCTACTGTTGTGTGTGGGGGGGAATTTCAGCAGGGTTTTGTCCCTGGAGAGGCCTCTTAGGCCCTTTTCTGTCCTATGAATGAATTTAGATGTGAGGGTTACTTCTGCCTTAAAACTGTTAAGTTCATTTTGCATACATCCCCAGAGAGAAAAACTGGCAGATGCTTTTGTCTTGGAAGTGTTTAAAAGAAAACTGCAGAGCAGGAACAAGAGAGAGAAGGGGCCCTGTGTGGAGTCCCAGAACATTTTGGAAATGGCCAATATGCAGTTTTCATCAGTATGAAGGCGGGGCGCAATATGGTGCCTGGAGCTCTCAAGGGAATATGAATGTTGATTAAGCATACTCCCAGGCTTTGAAATTCTGAAAGCAGTGTCAGAATAATGGATGTTGAGCAAATGTCAAGCATTTGTTAATTTCTCTGTTATTTGGAGTTTATCTACCATGATCAATCAAATAAACTAGTGCTTCTCTCTTGTGGCATGTGTCATTGATATGGTGATTAGGTGGCTAGAGAGACCGTCTGCTTTTTTTTCCAGGTAACAGATTATAAACGAATAGACGCATCTTTCTAGTTAAAGGTTTGTTTATAGCTTGGTTTAGTGAAGACTGTTACATTAACTGGGTACTTTGGGAATGATATGAAAATCTGAGGCTGGACTTGCGAGAGGCATTTAGAATGGTGCCATTCCTACCACTATACTTAAAGCGAGGACCATGGTTGTCCATAGTGAATCTGGTTTTCAGTGGTTTACAGCTTAGTGTAAAGCTGGGGAAATGGAGTTCTGATCCAGGATTAATTTTGGCATCTTAACATTTGGCATCAGAATTGAATTTGTCTTCTTTTTTGTTCTTTTTCCAATTTTTAATATTTAGTTTTAATTTGGTTATTGATTTTGGTGCTGAGAGACAGAAAATAGATAATGAAATACTTGTTTTTTAAATTATGCACTCTCTAAATGGTCCAGCTTTTTAAGTGTGTTCATCCTGATCCTCACATTTGAATGATTGAAAGCTTTTTTGGGTGCATTTTCTTCTTTGAAAATGATTGTAAAGCTTGGACAGTAAGAAGGCAAAGAGTGTTCTTCCCTTTTAAAGTGTGTATTATGATGCCGACATTTTGAGTGTGACTTGACATGATGTATCACGTCTAAGATACTGTATTTAAATAGATTCATTGATTTGAATCTGGAAGGGACCTTAAAGGTCATCAATGCCAATACTCTTATTTTACTGTTGAGAAAACTGATGCCTAAAGAGGTGACATGATGCCTATATGTTGTCTTCCCCATTAGAATATAAGCTCCTCAAGATCAGGGGCTGTTTACTTACTTATTTATTTATTTATTTATTTTTTGTCTTTGTACCCCCAGGGTATAGCACAGTGCTTGGCACAAAGGTGGCACCTAAGAATTGCTTGTTGATTGATTGCCTGAGGTGACACAAGGTAGTAAATAGAAGAGCTAGAGCTAGGATTTGAACCCAGGTCTTCTGACTCCAAGTTCAGTACTCTTTCCACTGTACCACACTTCCTGTTTAATATTCTCTTTAAGAATAACATACCTACCTCTGGACATAATGGTGCTTCAACTACTATCATTGGTAATTTGGTTCTATAATTGCATATATCTGACCCTTTTTGTTCTGTTTCCCCCTTTTTTCATCCTTCATCTCATGAATCATCCCTCATGAATGTTTTTATCAGGAGCAGAAGTGCATTGCACTGGTTCAGGAGTCGGGAAACCTGGGTTCAAGGCCCGGCTCTGCTATTTCCCATTTAGGTGACCTTGGGTAAGAGATGCTCTACTTATCCAAACCTCAGTTTACTTATCTGGGAAATGGAGAAAAACACTAATTTCACTGTCTTCTTCATAAGACTGTTATAAGGAAAACACTTTGAAAATCATTAATATACTCTATATAACAACAGTAACAATGATTGACATTTATCTAATGCTTTAATGTTTGCAAAGTACTTTACATATATCTTGTTTTAGTCTCACAACAGACCAATTATATTAGTCCTGTAGGCATTATTTTCCATACTTTATAGGGGGAGAAAAAAAAAGAAAACGTAAAACTGAGGCGCAGAGAGTTTACTTGGTTTGCCCCCTGCAAGTTGGCACATTATGTGCAACTTACAGTCTTAGAGAGTTGACCAGACTGCTAAGAGGTTTAGTTTTTTGCCCAGGGTCACATAGGTACTATGTATCAGAGGTGAGACTAGAATCTGGGTCTTCTGGTTCCAAGACTAGGCCTCTAGCTTTCTGCCATGCTGCCTCTTTTCCACTATGCTAAGGGATACTCCTCCCCGCCTCCCCCCAGAAAAAAAAAATAGACTGAATTGGCTAGGACCAAGTTAGCCCATGCCTGGGTAATAAAGGAAGGGAACACAGGTCTTAGGTGTGCTCATACATAGTGTTTGGCAGTGATAAAGATGGCCTAGGCATGAAGCTTCATATCTCTCCTGAAGCCAAGTACATGATTGTAATTCTGTTACAACAGTGAGAGAGATGTGGAATAACAGAAAGGAAGAGTGGGTAGGCATCATTACTGTCATCACCATAACCATCACCACATTTCCCTTTGCCAGGTGATTGACAGTGGAGAGAATTTCCTGGTTTGGGAAAGGGCAATTATCAACCAATAAGCACTTATAAACACTCACCATGTGCCAGGTGCTGTCTTCAATGCTGGGTCTACAAAGACAAAATATAATAATAACAGATAGCATTTATATAACACTTTGAAGTTTGTGAAGTAGTTTACATATGTTGACTCATTTGATTCTCACAGCAGCTATGAGGTAATGATGTTATTATCCCTCTTTTACAGATGAAGAAACTGAGGTACTGAAGGAGGTTAAGACTTGCCCAGGGTCAAAAAGTTGGTATCTGAAGGAAGGTTTGAAAAAACAGGAGTCAGAAGACAAAGTTTAGGGTTAGGATTTTTTTTTTTTTAAATAAAAACATCAACTACATACCAGGTACTGTACTAAGCCTTAAGGATACAAAGAGTCAAAAATAAAGAAATGTCTTAAAGGAACATAAATGTTCTTAGAATATACAGAGATAGTTCACGAGTCTAAAAATAGTTAAACTCACTCACATGTATAATGGTTGACAATCACTGAATATCAATGGAGAGAGAATAGTATTTGTCATACTGTTGTGTTTTTTTTTTTTTACATTAAACCAGACGTACTCATAATTTAAGTTGCTTGGGATTCCAAGTGACTGTAACTAATGTTTTCTGGTGATGGCATCATATGGGACCTGCCTGTCTTTCTTTTCTATCTCTGCCACCTGAACATTGTAAACATATTCAACTCAGCCTTTGTTACTCATTTACTCCGTGCTAGGCCTTGATGAAAAAAAAAAAAGGAAAAACAAGATGGCCTCTAAAATCTATGGATACATGCAAATCCTTAATGAAATATCCTCCCCATAGGAGATGTAAGTAATTTCTAAGTAGAGTGGTTCTTACTCTGTTGGTGTGGAGAACCTCTCCTGGACAACAAAGAATGAATCTTAGGGTGTTGCCTAAAGCACAGAGAGAAGTTCAATGATTTGCCTGGGATCACACAACTAGAATTTATCAAATTTTGTGCTACCCTTTTCAGAATATCCTCCAATTTTGGGATGTTATACCCTTACTCTGAGAGACTAAATCATTGTTATTAGTAGTAGTGTTATCTCATCTTTAAAAATATGTATTATCACCAATAATAGCAACAATCATATAATAACCACAGATCTTCCTCCCCTGGCCTAATGGACTTGTTCTTACTGTCTCATAGTTTCATTTTTCCTCTCGTTCTTTCTCTTTGACGTCTCTAATAATCTTCCTTTTACACCATGACATTTTCTCTCTTTTTATGTGCTGAATGTGGGCCTTTTGTGCTGTGTTCATTCTTTAGGTAGAGAAGAAGCTACCAATGATAATAGGTACTTGTAGCATCAAATGCAAATGGCATTAAAAATTATAATCATCTTCACAGTATATTTTGGCCAGCACTGAACTTCTTTCCCTACTAAACCTTTTTACTAGGTTGGCTACCAAGAAACAAAAGAGTAGTTTGGGTTTCATCCCAGTCTTTTTCCATTTACTATCTCTCAGTGGCTGTGATGAACAGTGAAATTGTTCAAAGCCAGAGGGAGGAAGAAAAACAAGGGACAAATAATTTTTAAACTGTAGCCAGTCCCCAAAGTGATTTCACCTTGAAATCACTCAGGTCCTCAGAAAGTAAGTTCATTTTACTTTGGAAACAGTTGCCTAGAGTTTGGGAATCCTTTCTACACATCAGCAGCAGGTTGATTTTCTCATACATTCTTATATCTCCTTCAGTTTGGAGTTTGTAATAGGATGTAATTGGCCCTATGCTAATGTTATTTCCACTTTTGGCAAGTACAGTCGATATTTCAGTAAGATCAAAGATTACCTATGAGTCTTGAATAGTTGTATAAGGCTTTCTTCTCTTGTTATTTGCATGTATTTTAAAGATTTCAGGAATAAAGAAATTTAATTATTTCTTCTCTCAAAATCCTAAGAAACAAAGGACATCTCACATGCGCTCATGCGCGCGCACACACACACACACACACATACACATACATACACATACATACACATACATACATACATACACGCACCCCTAAATAAATGTTTGAGGCATGGTATCAAAATAAAGATTGGAGACTTTCTTTTCTTTACTACACTTTGGCAGGAAAACAGACACAAGATCATATGACTTAGAGCTGGAAGAGATCTGAGAGGTCATTTAGTCTAAGAAGCCCCTCATTTCAAAGATAAGGAAGCTAACTTTCAGAGAGGTGAGTAACCTTGGCTAAGGTTACTAGACAGGCAGTAAGTATCAGGGTGCAAATTCAAACCTACCAACTCTAAGTCCAAACCCGAGGCTCATTTCATTGTCACATTAGTCTTAAAAACATTATAGATTTAGAGCAGAAAGTTTAAAATGATTCCTGTTTACATATCTATGTACATATAGTATCTCTCCTGAAGAATGTAATCTTTTTGAGAAGGGGAAGAGAAAAGCACGCTTATGGTACCTACTATGTACTAGAAATTATGCTAAAGGATTTACAAATATTATCTCATTTACCAATATTATCTCCTTGAGGGCAGGGACTTTGTTTCTCATTGTGTACGAGAGTGCCTTGCATATACTAGGTATTTAATTAGTGCTTGTTTAATTAAAAGCCATACTTCCCTTACTTATCTTAGCTAAGAAATGGAAGAGTTTTTGTTTTAATGGCTTACTAGTGTTTAAATCCCAAAGCCAGGTCTTTAAAGCAGAAGAATCATGTGAAATGCTATCACGTGTCTGATAACTGTGCATCTAAGTTTTAAGCAGTGGCAACAAAATGTGTTTGTGTAAATATGACAGTTTCCTGTAGCAAGCATTGCTAAAACATTGACAATATTTAGGGTTCTCACAACTTGTAATGGTGTAATCTGAAACTTGGGCAGCTCTCCTTGTGCTTCACTGATCAATTCCACCCTGAAGAAAATAGTTATACACCCCTATGTGCACTTGACACATGCAAATGCTAAATACAGTAGCAGCATGAGGCCTCTGTCATTAACAGTAATTTATGTAATGAAAGCCACCTGGCTGTTTTTATAATTAATTGCTTGTAAATAATAAATTTAAATGTAATTTATAGTTTTCTAAATTTGATTACTATCTAGTCCCAACAGCAAACTTAAAAAAAAATTGGCATTTCCAATGATTTTATTTGAATGATATTTTTAAAAGTGCATTTGGTGAGGTAAATAGCGAGTAAGGATATTTTTGGAGGTAGATGGTACAAATAAAAAAAATGTAATCAAGCCCCTACTGTTTTTGTTTAGAATGGGCGTTTAGAAATGGTTTCAGTTGCTTAAGAACTATGCCTTCTATTTAAATGGACTTTTTTTTTTTAGGGGTTATATTGTTTCATATTTATACACACAGGTAACTGATCATGGTTAACTTACCAGAAGAATGAAACTCTTTTTTGGAAGAAAAAATCATGTCAATATTGTTCCATTGTAACTAAGAAAGTGCAAAGTCCCAACTGTCCTAAAAGAAATTGATCTTCCCCGGTACTAATCAGAGACTTTGCCCAATGGAGTTGCCTAGTACAATAATACAATTAACATAAGAAGGTTCAGTGTATTTCTTTTTGTGCATATGGACAGATACATAAACTGCCAAGAGATTCTTTTGTCTGACTAACTGGAGTATTACTGTGGTTCAAATGAGAGGGAGAGTATGAGTTTTAAAGCATGTGTTCTACATTTCTCTTTTACTTAAAAAAAAATACAGTGAATGACAATGAGATGTTTTAGACCTCATTTGGCATTATTAAATGTTTCCCAATTTCATGTTCCCTAATAATTTATCCAATAAAGGTTTTATATACCCTTTGGAAACATATACATTTTAGATTAATAGTGACTGTCACCTCAACAAAATTATTATTAGCTTGGTATAGCAGGAAGATCACTGGGACTTCAAATCAGAAGACTCAGGTTTGAATAGACTCTGATGTTAGCATGACTCTCGCTAAGTTGTTTAATTTCTCTCGGCTTTGCTTTCTTCATCTGTTAATAGGGATGATGCTTATGCTACTGACCTCACAAGATTATTATTAGGAAAACTCTTCGGTGTGCTTGAAAATGTTTAACAACCGCCTCTCTGGGGGGTTATAAAATGTACCGGAGAGAAACTTTTTTTTTTAAACTTAATCTCATTTTCTCCATCACTTTCATAAGTCTAGACAATTAACAAAATAATAAATCAAACCCTAATTTGTGACTTTTGCCAATTTCTGAATTGTAAATGTTTACATTGGAAATTTAACTACCAGCTCTCACAAAGTCAGTTTGAGCTAGCTTCAGCACACCCCTGGGAAAACTCCTTATAAAGTGCTACATAAATAGAAACTATTATTTATTTGTTACTGTCCTTTTTTAAAAAGTATATCTAGAATTATTTTTCAAAAGGTTAAATGTTTAGAAGGTAAATTGTTTTGATTTTGACTCTATAGAAACCAATTTAGGGCAAATGACTAAAGACATTTTCCCTAATCGTGTTATACTGACATTTATAGATTGTAGAAACATGCTATTCTTTTTTTTTTTTTTTTTTTTTTGGTGAGGGAGGCAGGAGGGGAATGTATTTCAATAGCACATTTTAAATACATTTTTAACAGTGTTCTTGTTAGATGCTTAAATAGTTCATAAGAAACTACAATTGTATCAAGTGGCAACTTTGCTTGTTGACTGGGGTATGAGATCAGGAAGTTGAGTAGATAAGGTGTCTTTTTTATCTGTGTATTCCTGCAGAGTTTATTGCTTCAGAAGCCAGGGAGGGTGTGATTCCCATCTATCACCTCAATAGCTGCCATCCGACTAGATTCATCATTTGGTTTCTGAAGTCTCATAATCCCCAAGGGTTTAGGATGTTGTTCTCTGCCTCCTTTTACATCATCGAAGAAAGACACTATGCAACAGGTGCGGTAGTATTCTGTTCAGAAGGGACACTGATGCCCAGTTTGGTATCTTTAAGAGCTATGTGACCTTCTGAAGTCCCAAACTGAGGATTGCAACAATTGCAGCAGACTAATTATAATTATAGCTCTTCAGGAGTTGGAAAGTGCTTTAAGTTTTCCCAAACCTCTCAAAGTTCAGTGAAAGGTTTGAAGACATTAATGTATCACAGACACACTCCCTTTTCAAGGGCTCCAACTGTGATAACATTTGATTGTAGAAGTGGGAATTTGACCCAAAGCTTATCACCTGCCTCATTAACATGCTTGAGAGACCAGGTTTGTACTTGACAGGCATGTTGTTATCTTACCCCATGTCCCAGAATTCCTTTCACCTCCTGCTCTCTGCTGATGGGAAGTCACTGCTGATAACCTTGATGTTGTATGGGATTTTTTTTTTCAGAAGCATTTTGTACAGGCCAGTATCAAAATCTTTTCTAATCACTTAAGTTATTTTTGTGGTATGTATTGTATCTATTATAACCATACTTGTAGACACAGACTATAGAAATTCTTTCGATATAGTCTCATGGTTATACACCTTCTTCACAAAAGTGAAGAATTTTGGTATGAAGGTGTGGAAACCATGATTTTTTTCTTTTGCATTTCCGTGAGGTAGAGTAGTTTGTGAAGCATGACCAAGCAGAGAAAATGGGCAAAGCATTAGGTTTTTCACAGAGATTGAGCCTGAAATCAGGGTAAACATGTTGGGGCAGGGTGCTTTTCAGAGGGTGGGAGAATTATGGAGACATATGGAGGACCTCATATGGTAAGTCCTTTGAGTTACACACTTAAGCAAAATTGCTTTTTATAATCTGGATGAGAAGTCATTGGAAATGAAGCACCTAAGATTCAAATAACAAAGTGTAAAAGTATAACTATTCTTGGGTAATTTGAATTTTTCTAAGAATTTTTCGCTTTGCCTTTTGATGATGATTGTTTAGTCTGAACAGAGAAGTAAAGAGGCATGCCAGAATTTTATTTTTTTTTATGTTTTCCTTAGATTCCCTGTTTGTAAAAGTCACCATTAGGTTAACCTCTGAGGTTTTTACAGTGCATGAACTCCCAAAGGGAATAATCACACAGCTCAGTAATGTTCTTGTCAGCTGACAACTACCAGTGAACCCCTTATGTGCTATCAGGTTATTGTTCAATCAGGTGGTGGTTAATTTACAGTAAGAGAGGTTGCCACCTGTCCTAGGATTGACCTAAGCATATTGGAGATCACAGACCTGTGAATTTGGAAGTCGCAGCTGCTTTCTTAGCTAATGCTGCCATTTTGTTGGAAGTTTGTGAGCTAATCAGTGACAGTGGTGTGGTGGCAGTGGTGGTTGCCATGGTGGCTGAATCTCCTCTGTGGGACGGAGTACCCAGCCCCCAATCTGTAAATCTCTCTGGCCATCCAGATCTGGTGACTGTTCAGGATGACATCTGGTGAACATTGATACACTGTAAGCTTCTTGAGAGCAGGGATTATTTCATTTTAGTCTTATCCCCTCTGGCCTCGAAAGGTGCCTGGCCCATAGTAGGCACTTCATAAATTCTTGGTTCTTCCTTGCTCTGACTATCCCAGACAGGTTATCAGACAGGAAGTAAGCAATCCTGAGAGGAGGTAAATTGTGTATTTCCTGCAAATCTTGGGGACACATTTTCCTGTTATTTAAAAATTAAAATTGTCTATTAGTGTAAATAGATGTAGGTTACATTCAGCATTCTCTAAGTTTGCATATGTAGAATGAACTCCTATAATTACTGCAACTTGATACAAGGACATTCAAATCTAGATTTAGGAAGAGGTGAGCTCTTCTTAGAAGCCTGTGGGGCACAGGGCCAGTTTCCCTGGGTTGTTCCTTAGAAAAGGGATAGGTATTTATCACAGCCAGGAATGGCAGAAGGGACATTGCTATGGTGAAGTCCTCTTCTGAGAGACAAACAGTTGTTGGTAATAACCCTATACAAGTTGTTTGCCTTCCGAAAATGTTAAATTTAACCAAGGTTGGTTGGCAGTTGTTGTTTTTTTTACAATATAGTTGTTAAACAATCTCTTGAGTGTCATTTAAAAGGGTAAACATGTTTTAATGTTTTTCTTCACTTATGCCTTCAAAAATGCATGCATATGAAAATATATCCTAAGCACATAATCTAAGTTTCATGGAGATTGAATATGAAGTATGCTGGCAAAATACTAAGAATAAAACTTGTGAAAAATCAGTAAAAATATGATCTAAGGTTATTTTTTACAGTATAATTTTTAAGAATACTCAAAATACGGTGAAGTTACCTGAAAGATGATTTTCAAAGGTTGAAATAGAATTAAAGGGATACAATTTATGGACCATATCTATGTGGTTTATTTCTGTAAGTGAAAGTAAGCATTTGGAGAGGTGACAGCCTCAGAGATTCCAGAGGGCTTGGAGGTTGTACTTGACAAAGTGTCAGACGGAGAGGCAGAACAACTTTACCCTCCTCTTAATTCTGTGATCCTCAGCAAGTCATTTAACCCTTTGGTGCCCCCAGACCTCTGTAAAATGCAGTTTTACGGTGTGTGTGTATGTACAGTCCATACACACACACACACACACACACACACACACTCATATAGACATGTACACATTTT
>NW_020954572.1:26544926-26585726 GCF_900497805.2 Vombatus ursinus | reverse complement strand
ACACACACACACATACATACATACACACACACACAAATAAATTTGAAATTTGGTATATTGTAAATCCATGAAAGAGTTTTATGTTTTTTATGAAAGGCTTTTTACTGGGGAAGGGGAATATTGCATCTCAGGAGTATAGTTGTTAAGGCTGTCTGTCTACCTGAGAAATATAGTTTAGGAGATGAAAAAGATGTTGCTATTGTTGAACTTCTGACAGATTATTCTCAGGTACACCCTTCCTTCAGTGTTCTTTGTGTAGAAGACCTTGGGTGTGTCATCAGCTTAGTCCAAAATAGAAAATTTCTCCAAGGACACTTGGTAGAAGAAACACATATACAAGACACTGAGGAAGAGATACCTAGAAACACCGGAGCATTGAAGTAGTACTACTGTGCTGTTAGATACTTTACCTGATTCTCTCTCTTTGCTTTTCCTTTAAAGACAACAAACTCTTTCCTAGTAGTATAACGTATCAACTTTTTAAAAAATAACATCAAAGAGGCCTTGCTTCTCTTAGACTTTATATACTAACTACAGACAGCCCCATTCTGTTTGGAAGAGAAGTTGGTGTTCTCTTCAGGGCTCTCAGTAGTTGTCAACTCTTCTGTCCCCACAGCTCAATTGCACTGCCTTCCCTATTGTGCTAACAATAGTAGCCTTCCACATGGCCACTTAATTTCTCTATCTGAGATTTCCTGATGGTGGCATAAAGTTTCGAGTAATAATGACCAAATGTTTCTTGAGAGTACTAAAATATTTCATGTAATTTGTAATGTACTTATAACTCTTAAATTTATCTGGGAAATAATAACCAAGATCCTTTGCCTTACCAGCTGTGCAAAATCTCCAATCAGTTAGCCAAATATTTTGTGAAAAAGAACATTAAAATGAAGCGAAAGAAAGAAGAAAGAAAAGCTCAAATTAGATAATGTTCTTTTATGAAATACTGAAATGGATCTGTGATCTCACCTATTCAGAAGTTCCCTCTGGCCATGCAGATCCCAATTCAAATATGCCTCCCCATTCTATGTGATTTTTGTCCATATTCTCTCATGAAATCACCAATGGGGATCCACTTAAATTGCTGCAAGCCTTCCACATTTTTTTTTTTCCTCCTTGACATTGCTAGGGTAATTGTGGAGCACTCTAGCTATCCACCTGTCATCTTTTGCCATTGCCATATGACCAAGCCACCTTCTGTCCCTTTCATACAGATACTTGATGACATCTTAGTATGCCATTCCTTCCAATTTGCTTTCCTTCAGTGAGGTAAATGTGGCAGACTCTTAAACATTTCTTGGCTTTAATTATATACCTCTTAAATTATGTAATAAGAAAATTATTTTAAAACACAATTTTCTATCTCTGTATTTAGTATCAGGCATATGTGAATGAATTGATCTGATCTGTGTAGTGAACAAGTTCTTGCATTTGCATTATTTTTTTTTGCCAGTATAGATTTTATGTTTTATTTAGATTAATGTATATATTTTTTATAACATAGTCAAATGTAGATATTAGCCATGGAATATGATTCCACCCCCCAAAAAAAATTAGGCCTCTGCAAAAAAGAATTGGTGACCTGTTTTTAAGGCAACTTGTAAAAATTTTTCTAAATGAAAAATCATTTCAGCAGTATCTAATACTGGCAATTTTCCTCTGCCACTGGAACTTATTGGCCAAGCAGGTCAGATATTATTAAAGTTCAAGAGGCCCAGTGGGAAAAGTCATGGTCTTGTGCTACTATGAATTTTAAATGCTGCCATTTCTGTGTGTTACATGATCATCTGTTCTCACACGTCACTAAAAATGTATAGTAGTTGTTAGACCAAATTCAGGGTCAAGGTTATAGTAATGATGACTCTTTTGACTCATCCTCTTGGAATTATGTGACAGAATTGTCTGTATATAGTTCAAGATTTTTTAAAAAATGAATTCATTTTAAAGAACTTCAGTTAAAAGCCTTTAATTTTAATTTTTAAAATAAATTACTGCTTGTTTTAAGGAATTAGAGCTATAGAACAATAGACTCTTAGAGCTAGGAAGGATCTTAGAGGTCATTTAGACCAATCCCTTATTTGATGCATCAGTCTTTTTCATAACATCTTTGACAAATAGTCATCCGGTTCTGCTCAAACACTTTCCAATTCATGCAGTCCAATAAATATGTATTAAATGTCTGCTATGTACTAGGCCCTATGTTAAGCACTTGGGATACAATTAATAAAATGACAATCCCTGCCTTCAAGGAGCTTGCAATCTAAAGGGGGAGACAACACATAAAAGGCGCCAGGAAAGGAGTGGAGTGGGGGACCAGGGAATACTGGGGTGAGGAGGCAGAGGAAATGGGGGGTTCCAACTTCCTTGGAGTTGAAACCATGCAGAGCAAGAGATGCAAAGTGGTGTGCTCTGGTTTCTGCTTTTCTATACAGGAAGGCTTTTGGAGGTGTTTGGTACTTCCCCCTCTAGCCAGAGGGGAGAGGAGGGGGAGGGAGGTGGTGTCAGTCAAGGCTTGAGTTAGCAACATGGTGGTAAGTTTAAAAGTGCTGAGGTGATCATCCTGGGAAAGTTATGTTGTTCTGTAGAGTTGAAAACAGTCAGAGCAACAGATGCAAAATGATAAGAAACAACTTAGGAAAGGGACAGAGCAGGTTTTTACAAAACCTCTATTAATTTGGGTTGAATCAAGCCCAGGCATATCTCTTTGTTGCAATTCATAGTTCACTAAATTAGGTATTTTTAATTCCCCTTAACATCTCAAAAGAGTAAGAAAAACAAGAGATATGGGAACTGCAACCCTGATTTATAAAATGAAGATGTATTTTATTGAAAAAGTTATTCATAGTGGAAGCATCAGAGGGGACTTTACTATTTGCTTTTCTTTCTTGAGGTAGTAGGTAGATCCCTGGATCCAGAGTCAGAAAGATTTGGGTTCAAGTCCTTTCAAAATTGGAATGATAACTTCTGTAGATCCTACATAATAGAGTAGTAGTAATAGTAGTTGTAGTAGTAGTAGTAGTAGTAGTACTAAGTAGTAAAAATAATAGGATTCTCTTGTTTCTGAATTGGGTGTATACCAAAGCTCAAGCATGACTCCTATAGATCCGTGACAGTGATTTTTTTTTAAATTTTGAATGATTGACATTTTTGTATGGACCTTATTTCTAGGAGCAGTTTGATGTTTTATCATAGGATTGTAGAATTAGAACTATTAAGAAAAAAAGAGGCTATTTGGTCCAACCCCCCTCATTTTCTACTTACTGAGGCTTAGAGAGAATAAATTGCTTTTGCAAAGGAAGCAACACAGGTTGGATTTGAATCCATGTCCACTGACTTAAGAGTCAGCATACCATACTGTGATGCCATGCTGTTATCCATACCTTCCACCTTCCACATGTGATTGGCAAGGAATTATGAGTGTGCCTGAGTTTTGGTTGATATGGCATAAGTTTTTACATGTGACATAGACCATTATATTCTTACATATTGAAGTTTGGCCTCAGTTTACTCATCTATAAAATGCTCTAGTTGAACGAGAGGACCTTGAAGCTTTCTTCCAGTTTTATATGTGGTGATTCTGAGTCAAATAACTCAGGTTAGTCAGCATGAAGGCAGGATCAAATGAAAGTGACTGTTAGAGGACCTGACTATGCACACCTTTGTTTGAAGGGTAGATGTCTATGAACTTGAAGGAAAAAAAAGCATCATAGGCTTGAGGTAAAGAACTTGACTTCACCCTTAAAGACAAGATAGTACCATACAGAGAGTACTGGGTTTAGTACTAAAGCCAAGATTTAAAAAAAAAAAATTATTTTATTTTTAATTTATGGAATCAAACAAACATTTCCATAACATAGTATGATAAAAAGATGATTGTACATGAAACTGCAAATCTAGTATGCACAACTTGCTATTCCTTTCAAAAATACAACAAATTATCATGTAAATTTCTTTTTTTCTTTTTATGAATAAACAAGAGGTAGAGAGCAAAATTAGGTACAAAATGAATAATTTTGATTACATTAAATTAAAAAGGTTTTGTGCAAATAAAATAAATATAGCTAAGATTAGAAGGAAAGCAGAAAATTGGGAGAAAATTTATAGTTTATCAGATAAAAGTCTCATATCTAAAATATATAAAGAGCTTTGTCAAATCTATAAGAATACAATATAAGATTATCAAAGGATAGAGCCAAGGTTTTAACTGAGGTCTTTCTGAGTGGGTTCGAGCTCCTACTAGCTGTGTAACTTTTAGCAAGCCCCTTCAATTTTCATTATTTTTTTCCTTTGTTTATAAAATGAGGATAACAATATACTACTTACCTTACAAGAGTTCTTGAGATTTTATGAGATCATATCTGTAATAATACTTTGTAAACTAAAAAGCACAATATAAAAATGTTTTTAATATTTTTGCTTTCTTTGCAATCTATTCCTTTTTCCCTCTTCCTCTGCACTGCCATCTTAGGAAATCCCTCTAGAAGTCTTGGATCTGCCAGTACTTGTAGTGTAATCTTGGGCAAATTAACTGGTCTCTCTAGCCCTGTTTTCTCAGCTGTAAAATGACTGGGTTGGATAAGATGAACTCTAAGTTTTCTAAAGTTCTATGATTCTATGGCTCCAGATGAACCTTATTCAGTGTCTCAGCAAAACTCTGAGATCATTGGCTTTCTTCAGCAATGGTTCCTTGATATAAACTTTTAGACATTGTTGTATTCATTATCTTCAGAGTGACAGTCAAGACTACATTATTTCTGTATTTTCCTGTGCATTTGGTGCAACAGAGTTTTCAAAGACCTTTATCTCTGATTAGCAGAAAACAAGGATGCTGTCCTTTTCCTCTTGTGAAGTTTGGAAGCACTGATGATCATGCATTTAGTTGTTGTTTATTTTTTTTTAATCTCAATTTACAACATCCCTGTTTGTTAAATGCTCACATGTCATCTAATTGAATGTTTATTCCATCCTTTCATATTCTTTTTTTTTTTTTTTTGCTTTTTTTGGTGAGGCAGTCGGGGTTAAGTGACTTGCCCAGGGTCACACAACTAGTAAGTGTCATGTGTCTGAGACTGGATTTGAACTCAGGTCCTCCTGACTCCAGGGCCAGAGCTTTATCTACTGCGCCAACTAGCTGCCCCCTTCCATATTCTTAATGAACTGGAACATTTCTCTTTGTAAAGCAAGAGTCTTTTCTTTCACACAGTAAAAACAAAACCCAGTGTTTAAGACTACAAATGTTAGGAATATTGCTGTCTTACACACTTGATTTGCATAAAGCTATACCTTTCCTTTACTTTCTTCAGTCTTCCTTACCTTCCTTCTCACTTGTTACCTTCTTGTCCATGTGGGTTCTAGCATAGTTCAAGATGAATATAGTCATTTAAAAATAGTATTTTTAGGTAGTATTCATATGCATTTTCTAAAACCATGAACATCAAAATTGCTTTAATAATATCGCATCTGAATCCAACCAACCTTTGAGGCAATATTTTGTTTTTTTTAATTGCATAGAAAAAATAGTGGTAAAGATTTCTAGAAAAATGTTTTTAGATGTCTTTTATTCTTTTTCTTCCATTCCTAGGCACAAGCTCATAATCCATTTCTTGTAGCTGTTAGCTGTTCATAAGTTGGAGAAGGACAGTGCCTGATAGAATGATAATACTCAGAAAAGCCTTAACTAGGCTGTTGACCTGGCCAGTACTGATTTTTCAAGTGCTCTCAGGAGATTTGCTTTGGTATAAGGGTTCCTGCTAGAGTAAATGAAATCCTTCAGTCTGCTGGATTTAGTGAGGCCATAAATTAGCCTTATGTTGAATGTATCTATGTTATTTTTTTCTTCCCATCTGACACACAATTCATTGAAAAGATGTCTACCTGTGAGCAAATGGAATTGTATATGTGGCAAAGTTTAAATGGCAGATTTGAAAGTAATGTTTGTTTCAGCATGGGGCTGCCTACATTTGAACATCTTCGGGGTATCTTTGAAGGAAATATATTTAGGTCGTAATGTATATGTCCCAGACTCCAGAATAGGATTCAGAATATTTTGGTTGACATTCTGCCAGTCAGGCACAGATAGCATTTCCTTAGATGTAGTGCTGTTCTGACTTTCCTAAGCGCTTGTAGCAGAGAAAGCAAATCTGTATGATTCCCAGTGATTTGGGTAGAAGCCGAGAGCTTTAATCTTGATGCAGACAAGAGGATCAGCTTGTGTTTCTTAAATCAGATTCAGGCTGTTCAAATATTAAGACTCTTTAGAGTCTTTGCCATAGACATGTCCAAATTTGTGAAGAGTAGAATACTGAGTAAGATATATTGTTATAAAATTAGGAAGCATGTAAAGTTTGGGATTCTGTATTTCGCTACAGTGGAGTTATAATTTGTAAGAAATGCATTCAGTACACTCTCACAGCCTAGTATGGAAAGGAAATATGTTTATTACCAGTAAATGTGTATTGCCTGCATTGAGTAATAGATGTATACCAGTTAGGTTGAACTCTTTTGGAAAAAAGGTGAAAGTTCAAGGCATATGGTTCATCTTGACTTGATTATCTTAATGCTAGTACCTGCAATGCATGAGACTTAATACTACAAATTCATTTTATTCAGTAGCATTCAGATATGTGATATCAGTGTGATGTAAATTATAACCCAATGCTCTCTACCCACCCTGTGCAACTCTTGGCCATGCCCTTCTGTAAGTTCACTACAGGTATCCTCCCAAAGTGCTGGGGGCCTCCTTTGTGTTCTCTAAATTTTAAAAGCTCACCAGTGGAGGATGGGACTGTCTATCAGCTATCCATCATTTTTGTCACATTTTTGGCCATAAATTCCTTTGGTCACATTCTTTACACTGTTTCTTCTACATAATTCTTTGTTTGTAACGTATTGCAATTGGCTTCTGCCCACCTCATTCCTCTCCGTTGCCTGTTGTATGGTCCTTGTATTCACTTTGGAGATAATAATGTTTTGTGGCTGATAGCCATATAATGCTACCAGAAAACTATTGTTGTTTAAAAAAAAAAAAAGATGGGCTTTTTTTTTTTTTAAAGGGAGAAGGTTGGAGTCACTCCAAAAATCTTTGCAGTTTCTCAAAGGCAATTGAGCTTACTCTCCTCTTCCTGTTCAACTTTGGGCACAGTTTATTGTCCATTTGAAGCATCTGTCAGGGATGCTGTACTCTATAGGTTGTCCTTTCATCTACGCATTATGGTCTGGAAATTGGTATTCTTTATCCATTTGATTTTATCCTGTGTAGATAATAAACAAATTCTTGAATGATTATAGATCTCCTTTAAGAGGTTCTGCAGTATTTTCCTCATACAATCATGATGACTTTGCTTAGTTGGATCCCTTGCAAAGCTTTTTTAAAACTCATCCTTATTTTCCACTATTTTCCATTGTTGTTCTCTGTAAGATTTCACAAATTCACTTACATCCTAAAGTGGTGGTACCCTGAGCTGTCGTCTTTGTTTGCTTGATAAAGGGATCAAGTGTTTGTTAGCTGGGATGTTTTCCAGACTCAAATCCTTATTATGGACGTTGATTTACGTTGGTTAAATTTCTTTATGAAATTGTTCATTCGATGTCTGTGATTTTTCCACTGTCCATTTCCCACTTTTCAGTCTCAATAACTTGCTTAGTTAGGTTAGGTTGGATTTGTTTTAATTGTGTGCCGTATCTTTTAAAATCTTTTTTATTTCATCTCTATATTAATTGTGATCTTTGCTTTATCAAGTTGGTTTGACTATAGAAGAAGCTGATTCAGGAATGACTCCTAAAGCAATAAATAATAATTCTCTATCTTTCTATTAAAACATAGTAAAAACTCATTTTTGGAGATTACTTAGGCTTCCTTCTATCTAGTGCCTCTCACCTTGCTTCTCAAAGAAAGGATTCATGTTGAATCCTATAAACCTTTAGTCTGTCTCCTTCAGTACATCTAAAACATGTTTTAAACATTTATCCTTGCACATGTCCACTTTTTTATTTAAGTCACTAAGTATCAAGGTATATGTTGATTTAATTTGGAGGGAATGATTGATTACCCATTATTCTGTTGGTTAGGAATCTCTACTAGCTAGTGCTTCTTCACATCTACTTACTGTTAAAGTGATGACCCTGGGGCACTGTGGGATCTGGGAAAAGACTTTTGACTCATCAACTAAACAAACATATTATATTGTTTGTTTTAGTGTTAAATGTGTAATTTTGTATTCTATTTCTTTGAAAACTAGCTGTCTATTTAATAATGGCTAGCATTTATATTATCCTCTAAAGTTGTCAAAGAAATTTACAAATTGTATCTTTTATCTTCACAATAACCTGAGAGGAAGGTGCCGTTATCCTCTCCATTTTTTAAAGTTGAGGAAACTGAGGCTGAGAGAGGTTACATGACTTGCCTAGAATAACACAGCTAGTGTCTGAGGCTGGATTAGAACTTAGGTTTTTCTGATTCTAGGTCCAGCACTATAAATGGTAACTCTCTAGTAAATAAGAATACCTGCTTAACCAAAATGTCTCTTTACCCACCCATGTTAGATAACATAACACAGTTTTGTTTTTAAAGTCTGACCTTCTAAAGTTTTATATATATATATATATATGTGTGTGTATATATATATATATCTATATATAAAGATTTTAAAAATAATAAAAAAGTCTTTCAAATGGCCACTTTTTTTTTTTTATCACATCACAGAATTGAAGATCCTGTAATTTAAATCTAGAGGTTCTTAGAGATCATTTAGCCCAACCTCCTTTATCTTGCAATTTTTTTTTTTTGGCTAGGCAGTGGGGTTAAGTGACTTGCCCAGGGTCACACAGCTAGCAAGTGTAATGTGTCTGAGGCTGAATTTGAACTCAGGTCTTCCCGAATCCAGGGCCGGTGCTGTATCCGCTGTGCCACCTAGCTGCCCCTGTCCTGCAATCTTTTGAGGGAGATTGATAAGTTTTAGACACAATTTAGTAAAGAAGTTTCAGAGTATGCTTGCCATATACATCCTATATGTCGTACACTATAAACTTATTAGGTCTCTATCAACAGGTTTTGTTTTAAATTTATGAGTAATTAGTTCTTTGGAAGTATTTTGGAATACCTACTGTACAGTGGAGATAGATAGATCAATGAAGAGTGACAAAGACCTGTAAGACATTTAATTTCATTAAAAATGAAGTTTCTAACAAAAGTCAGTAAGTAAGGAAATGAAATCTGAGTGACTCCCTTTCATGGGGTAGGTTGAAAAAAATTGCCTTTTTTGGAGTTCTGAATCTTTAATTCCATTTTTATTCTTTTTCTCATTTACCTTAAATAAGGAAGAAACAGGGGAGGCAATTATAAGAACATCACTTAAATTAGTTTTATTTGAAGGCTTCAGAAGTTAAGATGGTGCTTTCTCATATGTCTGTTAATGAAAGCTATCAGGTGCTGAGTGTAAGTCCCAGGTGATTGCACTGTGACCAAGAATCTAGAATATAAAAGACTTGTGGTTTAATTCAAACTTTTTTAGTTCAACACGAAAAAGGCTTAATGCGTTCTCAGATGTTCCATTTGTCGCCTTCATGCTCTCAGTGGCATTTATTATTAAAGTAGGGTGGTTGTGGAATAATTATTGAAAACATCATGGGGTTTTGAGGCAGGGGAAAAGATTGAAGAACTATAGTTTTTTTCTTCCATGCTCATCCTTGTACGGGGGAAATTGTTATCTCTTGGGCATATCAAACAGCATAACTGTTTGACATAGGAAAAAGAAGAGTAGGAACAAGAAAGACATTGATGCCATTTATAGGCACTGAACATTCAGGAAGGAATATACTTTCTCATTAATTGTTGCTTGAATACTTCAACAGATCCATGATATCACTGATGAGGGTACTCTTTTCCTTGGTGTAGATTACCATTTATCCATGTCTTCTTATGCTGTGCAATTTGCATCCCTGTCTTTCCAGCCAAACTGAATTACTAGCTATTCCCCAGACTTGGTCCTCAATCTCCCACCAATGTGCTTTCACACAGGCCCCACCTCCTTTTCTCTCATCCTCATGACTCTCCATGCACCTAGTGCTTTCCTCATCTTTCTCTTTTACATAATCCCTTCCTTTCTCCAAGGCCCAGTTCAGGTGCCACCTCCTACATCAAAAATGAATCTTGCCTTGATCTCTCTTCCAATTGCAGTAGTCTTGCTTTCTGAATTACCATTTGTCATTATTATAGGTTGTTTTCTTCAATATAATGAAAGCTTTTGAAGGCCAGGGACTATTTAACTTTTATCTTTGTAGCACCAGCACCTGGCAAAGTGTGGTAGGCATCATAGGCACTAAATTAATGGTCTTTGTATTGAATTTCCATAAGTTTTCCAATGGAAGACCTGCCCAATATGATAGGGACCTTTTGTTCTTTTAATAGTCTGTGTGCACTAGTATATCACTCAACTATTCATTCCCTATCCCCCCCTCTCAATGCATGACTAGACTGCCGCCTTTTCAGGTCATACATGTCCTTGATTCTGTCTTTTACACCATTTTTCATATACATGTCTTTGTTGGTAATGTGAAGCAGCCTATATATACCTCCTGTGTATCATTCCATTGCTCTTTGATCACCTATAATTTTGATTATTCTGCAAATGTGATATTCAGTGGTATTCAAAATGTAGTATTTAAACCATTTCTTTGAAATTATTTGTGTTATAAAGTAGCTTGCAATCAATGAAAGCATCATGCAACTTTCTAAATGTCAGCCAGTCTAATTTCCTCATACTTAATTTTAGGCCTAGCCAATTAGTCACTTGTAAGACTTGTCCAAGATATATATCTACATATAGCTATATATGATATAGCTACATATAGCTATATATATATTACACACACACACACACATATATATATATACATATCTTATATATATAAGAACTCACCATTTGACAAAAACTGCTAGGAAAATTGGACAGTGTAGGAGAAATTAGATTTGAACCAACACTTCACATTTTGTACAAAGATAAGCTGCAAATGGACATGTGACCTCTATAATCATAATTTCTTAATGTACAGTAGCATTCCATTCCATTCATGTATCACAATTTTCTTACTCATTTCCCAGAGTATGGTCTTTCCCCACCTTTGTTTCCAATTCTTCCTGTCACAGAAAATGTTCTTTTGAGTATTTTAGCATATGTGGTACATTTATTTTAGTATATGTGGTACATTTATTTATTAAATCTTTGACCTTTTGGATGTATATGCCTGGTTGAGAAAGCTCTGGGTCCAAAGGTACAAACAAATTTTTTAGATACTTTATTTGCATAATTCCAGGTTTCTTTCTGGAATGGTTAATTGGACCAACTGTTTAATAATGTGCTATCCACCCACAATGTTGACTATTTCTATCTTTTGTCATCTTTGCAAAATTTCTTTTTTTTAAATTAATTTATTTTGAATTATCAACAATCACTTCCATAAACTTCTGAGTTTTAAATTTTTCTTCCCTTCCCATCTCCCTCTTCAAAATGGTGTGCAACCTGATATAGGCTATACATATATATTCCTGTTAAACATATTTTCACATTAGGGATGTAAGAACTAGAACCAATAGGAGGAACCATCAGAAAGAGGAAACAAAACACAACAGAAAAAAAAAATAGCAAATAGTATGCTTCGATCTGCATTCAAACTCCATAGTTCTTTCTTCTTTACGGATAGCATTTTCCATCATGAGGCCTTTGGGGATGTCTTAGATCCTTGTATTGCTGAGAAGAATTGTTTATCAATATTAGTCATCGCACAACGTGGCTGTTGTTGTATATAACGTTCTTCTGGTTCTGCTCACTTCACTCAGCATCAGACCACACAAGTCTTTCCAGGTTCTTCTGAAGTCAGCCTGTTCATCATTTCTTATAGCACAATAGTATTACATTACATTCATGTAACACAACTTGTTCAGCCTTTCCCCAATTGATGGGCATCCTCTCAATTCCAATTCCAATTAACCAATTAATTTGGTTAATTGGACCAACTGTTTAATAATGTGCTATCCACCCACAATGTTGACTATTTCTGTCTTCTGTCATCTTTGCAAATTTTCTGTCAAAAAAAGATTTGTTTTTCTCTTATTAGTGGTTTGGAACGTAGCTAATAGTTTGCATTTCTTCTTTTGAGAGTTATTGATCACTATCCTTTGGCCATGTATCTTTTGAGGAGTGGCTTTTATTTTTCTTTTAATTCCCTGTATTTCTTGGATTTCAGACTCTGATTTATCAGAGATAAGTTGATGCAAAGATTTTTTTTCCTAATTGATGAAGTATGCCACTATTACTGAAGGTTTATTTTTTTTAAAAACTGCTTTTCTTTTTTGAAAAATTCTTTTTTAATATAATTAAAAAAATTTTTTTCTCCCTTTCACCTACCACTAACCCCTGGTATGTTATATAAAACCTTTGTATCATGTAAGCATTGTAAAGTAAAATAGATTTCTGCATTGGCTACATCAAAAAAAATGTGTCTCTCATTTTTCATATTAGTCTGTCACCTGTCTGTTGGAAATTGGATAGCAGTTTTTATCACAGGACCTCTGGAATTCTGGCTGATGATTGTGTTGATCAGAGTTTTTCAGTCTTTCAATTTTTTATTTTCACAATCTTGACATTGTAGTATAAGTTTTTCTCCTGGTTCTGATCATTTAACTTTATCAGTTCACCCAAGTCGTCCCAGGTCTTTCTGAAACTGTCGATTAATTTCTTACAGCGTAGTAGTATTCCAGTACATTCATATTCCATAATGTATTCCGTCATTCTGTAATTGATGAGTACCTTGTTTGCTTCCACAGTTATTTGACCCTATAAAAAAAAGCTGCCAAAAATACTTTCTGGACATATAGGATCCTTTCTTTTTTCTTTGAGTAGGCCTAGTGGTATACTTGTGTTAAAGGGCACACACAAGTTTAGTGGATTTTGGAGCATGGTTCAGTATTTCTTTCCAGAATGACTGGACCAAGTCACATCTCCACCAACAGTGCATCAATGTACCTATTTTTTCTGCAGCCCCTACAACATTTGACATTTTCTTTTTTGTTAGACTTGCCAATCCAATGGATGTGAAGGAAAATCTTTTTTTCATATGACTATAAATAACTTGAATTTTTTTCCTTAAGACCTGCCAGTTCATATTCTTCAATGATTTATCAATTGGGGAATGGATCTTATTTGTGCAAATTTGGATCCGTTTTTTAAATATCTTGAAAATGAGACCTTTATCAGAGAAGCATACTACAAAGATTTTTTTCCAGGTTCCATGAAGTGATCACCATGTAGTGATATTATGTGCTTTCTACAATCCATACTTTCTTTAACTTTATTCAAAGAAGAAAATTTCTTTCTTTTTTTATTTTTTTTTAAGAAAATTTCTTTCTAAGTTCAACTAAAATGCCATTTCTTACATACATAAGATCTTTCCTGATTTTCCTAGCTGCTATTGCTCCAACTCTAAATTCCCTCTTATTTATTTTATTTAACTTTTATATATTCTTATTCTATGTCTGTGTAACAGACATAAGATGTGATCCCACTTGTAGTATGGGTGGAGTGCTCGCCTCTTTAACTTCTATTGGATCATTTTCTTATTGACTTTTATCCTAGTTTTTAAGGTAATCAATGAGTATGATTGGGGTAGAGGCTCAGAGTTTCTCTGTCTTACCAACACTTTAGCTTGTTGTCAATTGAATTTGAGTTAGTGTAGTACTAGTACTACTTGAGTAGTGTAGTTGAGTAGTGTAGTAGAATTAACATTGACTTAGGAGTTAGAAGATCTGAGTTCAATCTCACCTCTGCCGTCACTCCTTAGGAAGCATGAGACAAGTCACTTAAACTCTATACTATAAGTCTATGAGGTACATATTTCAAGGCAGAACTCTACTAGCTTCTCTCTTTGCTGGTTCCTCTTAGGCACCTTTCCTAGGTTCTCTCTTAGCTTTAGATCTATAATCCTACAGGTGTCCAATTCATGTATTATATGTATTTGAAATGTTGTGGGTTAAGTTTCTATATAGAGGGGAGGGGGTTACTCTCAAGCATTCTTTATCTGGGTTCAGTGACTTTAAATTTTTTTCATAACTATGTGGGTGTAGTATGTAGCATGCCAAGCCTGGAGTCAGGAAGACTCATCTTCCTGAGTTCATATCTAGCCTCAGATCCTTACTAGCTATGTGACCCTGGGCAAGTCACAAACCTGTTTGCCTAAGTTTCCTCATCTGTAAAATGAGCTGGAGAAGGCAATGGCAAACCACTCTAGTATCTTTGCCAAGAAAACCCCAAATGGGGTCATGAAGAGCCTAACCCGACTGAAACAACTAAAGAACAAATTTCAATATAATCAGCTTTCTGTGTTGTCCTATGTATTTTATTTTATGCAGTTATAAACATATTTTATGAGTCCAAAACATCAGCAGAGTGTCATAGGAGTCCAACACACAGACACACAGACACACAGACACACAGACACAGACACACACAGACACACACACACACACAGACACACACACACACACACACACACACACACTGAACTTCTGCCCTAGTGAGGTTGATACCAGACCGGTTCATAATCTTCAATTGTAATTTGTTAATGCTGTTGATAAAACTATTTTCATGTGACGTGAAAACTTTTTGTCTTCTCTTTCTTTAAATTTGTATTTTGTTTTGGTGGTGTTAAGTTCAAATAGATAAGACTGAAAATGTGAAAAATGACAGTATTTCTTATAATGTAAATTTATTCACCTATCAAAAGAAAAAATTAGATGAAATCACTGTATAAGAAAGCGTTGGATTTATAAAATTTAAAAGATTGAAAGAAAACCTTTTTTTCCAAATATACATAATATTTATATTGAATTGAAGTTACTGGAATCATTTGGGAGATAAATGTAGTGAAAAATCTGGGCTTGCAAGAGAAATTAAGTATCTGTCAACTAGATTAGTGCTTTCTTTATTTGATTTATATGTATGATTTCCTCTGAAGAGCTGATACCTAAATTTAATTAAAAGTAGGAGAACAGGTACTTACAACTCTAATGAAATCAGGAAACAGAATAAAATAGAGTTTTGGAACTGGGAAGCACCTAAGAGATCATCTAGTCTATGACTCTCATTTTATAAGTTAAGAAATTGAGATATAGAGAATAAGTGATATGTCCAAGGTGACATATAACTAGTTAGTGGCAAAGGTGGAATTAGAATACAGGTTTTCTGAGTAGGTATTTAAAAATTTTTTTTTCCTTTAAAAAGCATTGATTTTCTCTGTCATTTCCACCTCCTTTTTTTCCCCTGTGCAAAAATGAAAACAAAAACCAAAGTCCTTGTAACAAATTCATAGTCAGGCAAAATTACTTTTCATATTGGCTGTGTCCAAATATGGGTGTTTATCTCAACACTTCACTGTTAGGAAGAATTGCATTCTTTACCATTGGTGGTCTAGAATCATGACTCCCAGAATCATGATTGGTTATGGCATTGATCAGAGTTCTTAAGTCTTCAGAGTTGTTTGTTTTGTTTCATTAATAATGTTGTTGTTATTATATAAATTGTTTTCTTGGTTCTGCTCTTTACTCTGAATCAGTTCATACAAGCTTCTCAAGTTTCCTCAGAGTAAGTACTTAAAAAAGCATGCCTGTCACTTAGATAAATTCTACTAAGGGAATTGCCATTGAAGTGGAGTGACTTGTTCGAGGTTAAATACACAATTAAGTGTCAGATGTGAGATTTGAATATAGATCTAATTCTAAGCCTTGAATATTATCTAGGACATCATGCTGCCTCCTAGATGAGTTGATATGACTATAAATATTTCTTGAATGAATAAATTATTGAAGATATATATATGTATATATATGTGCACACATATGCACCTTCAACAGCTATTATATGCAAGCTTGGTGCTAGATATTGGAAATAGATACAGAGATGGAAATAAAGCACATGTCACTTTTCCTCCCAGCCCCTCAGTTTTTTTGTCTGTAAAATGAAGAGCACAGACTAGATGATCTCTTAGGTGCCTCCCCTTTACCCCTACCCTAAAGCATCTTACATTCTCATGGACTGAGTCCAACCTATAAATGTATAGATAAATACAAAGGTAGCTAGGTGGTGCAGCAGATAGAGTGCTGAATCTGAAGGTAGCGAGACCCGAGTTCAAATTCGACCTTAGCCACTTGCTATGTGACCCTGGGCAAGTCACTTATCCCTGTTTGCCTCAGTTTTTTCATCCATAAAATGAGCTGGAGAAGGAAATGACAAACCACTCCAGTATCTTTGCCAGTGAAACCTCAAATGGAGTTATGAAGAGTTGGACATGACCGAAATGACTGAACAACAACAAAACACAAAGTATTTCAAACTATTCACTCTGAGGACAAACTCACCTGAAGTCATTTTTTAAAGTAATAAGACAGATAGAGAAAAGAGCACTGGATTGGGGCTCAATTTATGATTTGAATTTTCATTATGCCACTTAATACCAGAATGGGCCAGGCAAGTCACCTTACCTTCTGCCTTCGGTATGTTCCTTCCCTTGCAGTTCTAAATCCTATGATACTCTCTGATTGCAATATAAATGAGTTGGTGTTCTGTGAACTGAAATCTACATTTCTAGATTCAGAATTTAAATCTGAGATTTTAAAATATCACGGAATTTGGGCCTTTCCATTTAAAAAAATTGTTCTGTTATTTTAATTGTAGAAGAAGATGTCAAGTGTTTTGTGACAGATTAGGTATAGAATAGGCATAGAGAAGCAGTAAGATATAGTGGAAGGAACATTGGATTCAGCATTAGAAGTGCTGGGTTTGAATTTCATCACTGTTATTTCTTACCTGTGTGACCTTTGACAGGTCCTTTGAGCTATGCTATTCTTAAGTTTCCTTCCAAGTGTACTATTCTATATCTTTTGATCCTGATGTTATTATTTGCTTTTTGTGAAATGAAGCCTCTCTATGACTGCTACAGCAGGTAAGAACTTAAAAAGGTTTGGTTTCCTCCCCCAACCCCCTACTCTGGTCAGGCTACCACAAAGAATCGTCAATTTGTTTTGCTTTGGTAGAAATTCCTTTTTTTTTTTTTTTTGTATCTTTGGTAGAGAAAGACAAAAGCTCTTTATTGTTAAAGGGACATTCAGGCCTTCCCTATTTTTTATGATTCATGTACACCAAATGCTAAAGAGGCTGTCCTGCTCTCCTCTTTTTAATCTGAGCAGGGTGACACTCTGATGTCTCTTCTCTGTTGAAGTCTTGAGGACTGAGGAGAGTAAAAATTCTTTTTTCTTGATGGTTTGGCCTCTGAGCTATGGGTTGGAGAATTAGGATGAATAATATTAAATTTAAGGAAAATGAGAATTTTTTTAAAAATTAATTTTTTAAAAATTAAAATTTTTTAAATTTTAAATTAAGCTTTTTGCTTCTACAAGTAAATGTCTTTTCCCAAATAATCCCTTTACATTTATTCCAGAGTCAGTTGGATCAGCTTAGAGTACTCTGTAAGAATAAGAATGGAAATTTCCATTTAATATTTACAAGAGTGCCCTGTACAGTCTATGCTACCTTTCCAGTTTTCTCTTCTTTCTTATTTTTGAAGCATAATCAGTCATTCCTAAAAGTTTTTCTTCTATTTACTAAATATCTTCTTTATTATATTATTTATTTACTGCATTATTTACATATTTGCATATTGAGTAGAATAACATTTATTATTTATTTTATGCTATTATATACTTTAGTATATTACTTTCTTAGATTAATTTCAATTTTTTAACTCATTTAAAAGTAATACTTATGTGGTAGGTAAGTTTCTCTTTCTCTATTTTAGTTACAGCTGACAGAAAAGTATTATCTATTCTTTTGGACTGAAGTTCCACACCATTACCCCATACCATCCATTTTCACCTATTTTTTAGAATGAATGAGGAAAGATTTCCCAACATTTATCTTTGCTTTTTTATATCATGGTGACAGCTTTTCTGAATGTCACACAGGATTTAATATGGCATCTCAGAAGATTTTACCATGTTAGCCTTTACATTTGCTTCTCTGATTATCTTTTTCAAAGTTCTTTGCCAGGTACTTCCTACAAGACATGTTCTTCTACTTATGTGTTTTGTGTCTGAAGTTAAGGGCACTTTACCCTACTGACTTTTGATTTTAATTTTTGAACAAAAGCATCGTGCTAACTTCAGGACAGAGGGAGAGCCCCAGAAATGAGTTGGTCATCAGACCATGACCTTCACGTATAGCCCCAATATCACATGTTATGCAGAAGAGTGTACATTTTATGCTAGAATTTTTATTCATTATCATGTTTTTTTATTCATCATTGTTCATCATATTTTAGAACAAAGACATTTACTTTTAAAATCTGTATTAATTTTTTGTTTTGTTTTGGGACACATGGTTTTGTTGATATGGAGAATTTCTTGGTCTGGAAACTCTGTGCCAAGACAGATAATGCAACTCATATCCATAACTTCATTGTTTATACACAGATAAAAGAGAAAGTAAATTGATGGTGACATGGTTAGGGGGCCAGCCTTGGAGATAGCAAGATTGGTTTCAAGCCCTTTCTCTTACACATTCTAGTTGTGCAACCTTGGACAAGTCACCTAATTAATCCTTTTGTTCTCCAGGTTACTTGCTGATACTGCACAATTGGAGGGGGTATCTCTAACAGTAGTTCCCTTTATTGTACCTTATAGAGATCACAAGACCAGTTTACATAAAAGGGAGATTTGGTTAAGTCATTTAACTTTTTGATGTTTTTTTCCCCCTTGAGAATGAATTAAAAGCTTAGTTCCAGGTTGGCTAATAACTTAGTTTTTATCTCTGCATTAGTTATAAAGACCTTCATAAATGCAACATTGGACAGATGTTCAAGTAGGGATATTTGACATAAGGGTTCATGTTATATAGTAGAATTTTAATAACTGCTCAAGCGTCTGGAGTCTGCTAGGAAAATTAATTAATTAGAGGCCAGCAAAGTAACTTCTTCTCTTAGAAGAAATGTATAACATTGCAAGTTATCTCCTCTCATCCAAGTAAATCAATTTGCATTTAAAAAGTATCAGGTTTGATAGTGAACCACTACTGAACTTAAATACTTTCATCCCTACATGTCATTTAGAAGGAGATTTTTACTTTGATGAAAGTTGAGAAATAGTCTCCATCAGTTGCATGGAGTCAGGAAAGAGAAGAGCTGAATGAGGTGTTAGGATGGAGAGCTGCACACCCCGCCAACTTCTTCTATGTCAGAACCTTACCATATGCCTTTACTTACTGTAGAGTTCCCAGAATAATCCAATATTATGCCTATACTAAAATATAGCATGAGTTCACTTTACACATTAGATGTGTTCCCGAAAAGTCACATATGGGAACATAAACAAATTGTGGTACATAAGTAAAAAGAAATATTACTGTACCATAAGAAAAAAAAATTATGAAGAATTCAGAGGCGCCCAAGAAGTCTTATGAACTGATGCAGAGGTAAAATGGACAGAACCAGAAGAAAACAGTATGCACAACAGCTATGGCAATGTAAATAGGAAGAACAAATGAACAAAACTGAATATAAAGTAATTATAATGACCAGGCTTGGTTGTGGAAAAGATATGGAAATTTATACCTCCCTCCTTTCTGTGCAGTAATGGAGAATAATCTGATGGAACATTTCATATACCATCACACTGGGTTGATGTGTTGGTTAGTTTTGCTGAACTGCTTTTTATTATAAGAGATGGCTCCCAGGGAAGAGGAGGAAGTTTGATTGCTAAGGAAAAATTTAGAGAAAAGGTATTTATTTACATTAAGCAGATTTACATTATTTACATTAATAGATTGAGAAGAGCAGGTGATTAATTTTCCTAGTTACTTTCAAGGACAGGAATTGTGGGCTATACATGGAAATGTATTAATATTATAATATAATAAAATAAGATATAATAAATATATATCTAAATAATTTTTAATAAAGAAAAGCAATGCATGAAGACATCATTTGTATTTCAAGTCATGATTTCCCATTGACTTCAATAAGAATATCAGGGCTATGTTCCCAAAGCAAGGAGGGATTGTTCTTATATTTAGAAAACTGTGTACCTGATGATGCAATAGTCAATTCAGGGGTGTACTGGAGGCTACTCGTACCAGCTAGGGAGCCAGTTGTTAATTTTTTAGTGTATTTACACTTTGGCAATCAGCAAATACTACAAATCAAGGCTTGATTTATTGTTGTTTTTTTTTAAATTGGTTTGACTTAAAAAACTGATTAATAAAACAGTAATAATGAAGATTAAACTTAAAAGTATGTTATGGTGTTGTTTTTTGTTTTTTTCTGGAGGGATAGTTATGAAACATTTACCAGCACACCACTGCCAAAGTAGGTATCATTTTGATGGAAAGTCAAATTTTATTTCTCTTCCTATAGCTCTCTGGATCAAGCCTACTCGAGTATAGTCCTTTTCTCCTTCCTCCTTGACTGGCTTGGACAAATCTTACTAATGTATCTTCACAGATTTGGAGGAGTCAAAAAGCTTAGTATTTTGTCAGAGGAGTCCTTGGCACTTTCTGGCTCATAACTTTCAGCCTTGTCTACAGCTTTTCTTGTTGCCTGAGCCTTGTTCTACCTTCTCATTTCTAACCACTTCTTTCCTCACTGATAACGTTTCTCCAACTGTATAACCGTTTGCCCCAGGCCCTTTCACAGATACACACGTGTGCAAGCCCACTCTGGACACCCACAACTTTTCTTTTTATCCATTGTTTAGCTTATTTCCAGCCAGCCTCTTGGCTGCTAACCTTTCCATTACAAACGAACATTTACAAGCACGTTCATTTACATACAGTTCATAGAAGTTGTCATTCTGTCTACAGCAAAAATGGATATTCAAGAATATACATGTAGTGGGGAGGGTTATTCATCACAAATACCTAGCTGACTGCTTTATTTTACTCTATAGGTCAGAATGGTTTTACCTTAATTTTCCCATTATTTGGACACAATTTCATAGATTATCTATGTGAGCCTGTGGATATGAGTTATATGGAGTATTTAGGATGGTTTGAGGACATACAATTGTCTTTTTGAAGAGAAGGAATTGTTTAATGTCTTTTATGAATTTGCCCTTGATAGTGCCTAATTAGTTTAGGATTGTTCAGTTATCCCCTCAGTAGTGCTCTGGTTTTCCTTGCTTTCTTTGCTAGGCAGTTGTGATTACTTTGTTATTTTTCTATCAACTGGCACTGTAGACAGCCTTGAAGCCAGATCCACGATGTCATGCTGGGGATGATCATTTTAAAAGAACACACACACACACACACACACAAAATCTATTATGTTACTTGGTTAAAAAAAAAAGTATGGCTCTAGTCACTTTGTTTCTTAATCACAAAATTATCTGTGATGAGCTTTAAAAGAAGTTGCTTTCTTAAAAAACAAAATTTAATTATTCATAGTGCTTTGCTGTACCATAAAAGTCGATTTATTTGCACTGTAATTTGTTCAAGTTGCATCTGGTAGGAAAATATATCAGAAGTAATTAATTGTAGTCAACATGCAATGAGGTAGATACATCCACTGAGGACAATTGGAAGCAGTAGCAGTAGAGTATCGATTGCCTTTTAGAGAAGGAGGAAAAAAAAAAAGAAATCTTGCCCCATTTCTAAATGTTAACAATTCAGAGAGAAAAATTCCCACTTGGGAAGAATGTTTTCCAGGTTGCTTCCCTGCCAGGTGTTTGACATTGAGTGCAGTCTTAGATGAATGAGGCTTATGGCAGCCTTTCGAAATGACCGACTCCTGGGAGTCTCAGCTTCCTGCTGTGAAAGTTTCTATTTTCAAAGCACATCAGTTTCAGTGGGAATGTTCCGGCGGTCCCATATGCTGCTCCTAACGGAGAGCGAAGTTTCTCTCCTGAATCCTAGACAGCTCCCGAAGAGGTTCCCTGGCTGCTAACAAAATGAATTTCAATATGTTACCAATGAACAAACGGCATGTTCCCAACCACTAATGTGATTGAGGCCCGTCACTTATTAATAGAAGTGTAGTTTGTTTTTGTTTCTCGGGGTTCCCTTTTAGCACCACTACATGCTTCAGAGATGGCTTGGGTGGGTTTTAAAGCAAAAACAAAAACAAAAATCACAGAGAAAGAAGAAAAAACCCAACCCAAACAATATGCTTGTTGGCTTTGAAAGTAGCTGTATTTTCCCTCTTTGCCTTTTTCTCTCTCCTTGACCTAGCAGCAGGAAGCCTTTGTCTGAGGTGTTCATCTGGAACAACTTTTCCACACTTGTTTTCATGTTCTGTTAGATTACAGGGCAGCAGGCCTACGTTTGAAGCTCTTTTCCCTTTTGTTTCTTTGCAGTGCACTCCAGTAATTAACTTTGTCCTTCTTTTATTTGTTCCAGTCAATCGCAGTCCACTCTGCTGAGCATCTTCTCCCAGGAGTACCAGGTTAGAAGTTTTCTCCTTTGTGAGGGTTGACAGGTGCCTAATTGAATGATGAATGTCCCTTTATTTCTTTGTAATTGAACTGCCAGCTTTCTGATTGGGTTGGAGGATGTTCTCTTTTCCACATCAAGCGCCGCCTGAGTCTCAGTGGATGCCTGCCAAGCCTACCCATCCATCTGTCTAATAACATCTAGCCTTTGCTTATTTGGTGGACCTGTAATAAATTATGCTAAACCATTATTATTCTGACAATAATAATTTCCCAGTGTTGCGTGGTTCCATGTGCTAAATGTTTGCTGACTTGCACTGTCAGGGCTGCTTTCCATTGCTGACAGAGATGATGATAAATGACCATTGCTGGAGTGGCAGAAGGCAAGAGAGGCAGAAAATGGAGTCATTTATCATGAGATGACAGGTGTCAGTCAAGTGGCAAGTCTCTATGGAATTACTTTTTGTAGTTTTCAAATAAGTTGTTTTTAAGCAATGTTCTTCCCCGTTAAAAATGGCAATCAGATTGTAAAACTCAAGTGTAGGGGACTTGGATGGAATTGGATTGAGGGAAAATTAATACAAGGGTTGGTAGAGGGAGCAAGTTCTTCTTTGCCCTCTGCAACCCTAAGCAAACTTATTTAGATTCAATTACTATGACCCTTCTGGCTTTTACATATATAGTACACTCTGGTACAGTCTGGAGACATACCTGCCAACAGATAGAGACAAAAATGCCTTGGTTCATAGAACCCTAAGGAAAACAAAAAACTGCAACTACCAAGCTCCCCAAACTCTTGCTCTTGGTGTGTCAGGATGGGTGATCAACAAACATGTTCTTCTCAACTTGAATTTAAGACAACATAAACAATTCTTTTTGTTTTGTTTCAGAAACATATAAAGAGAACGCATGCTAAACATCATACTGTGGAGGCTATCGAAACTTATTACCAGAGGTATGACCTGCCTACCCCACTAGAGGGTATCCTAGCACCTAGTAATTGTAATAATAATTATGAATAAATTAGGTCATTAAACTAATTTCCTAAATAATATCCTAAGACATTTTTATTCAGCCCTCAGTTATAAGTAAGCTTATTTTTCCAGATTCCTAAATACTTAGTTTTGGAAATTTCAGTAAAAGTGGCAAGATAGGTCTAAGGGGGATAGGGTGGGGGTGCATATGTAAATATGTAATATATAGGTCTCTATAGAAAATACATACAAAAAATGAAATGTCTGTTGGTCTTGAATATGTGAAATGGTATGGGCATATAAATATATGTGGATGGGCAGGTAAATACATAGTGGAAGCTACTTTTCCTTTTATCTTGAAGCTTACAAAGTTTAAAAAGGATAGTTGAAAATAAAAATGGGTTATTGTAAAAAGTATTATGCCACCTCAGAGGCTCTGGCCTAGGCACTTTAAAAAAGGGAGATGATTTATTATATAATGGCATGTGAAAATATAACATAACGTATTTCCTTACCTTCTTTCAGACTCCAGAGAATGTTTTCATTTTAGACCAATTTCTTATAAGAACTAAATTTCAAACACCTGCATTTAAAAAAAATATATATATATAAATAAATGAATAAGGTAATCCAGGGAAACTCTCTAAAATGTTATAGTATAAAACATTCTTTTTTTGCAAGTAGGATTAACAATAATTGCTTTGCACTGCTTGATGTAGAAGTTATTTTCTTTAGATGTTTCAGTAGCATAATTGGATCGTTCAGATAACTGGATGAACTCTGTAATTAAAATATTACACTCTAGATTGACGTGTCTGAGCAACTTCTATGGCAAGTGAATAGTGTACCTGCAAATGCAGATGTATAATATTTGTACAGTGTTTTATGAATGAAATAAATACATAGGTATACGCATATAAAAGCCATTAGCCTAATGTTTGTACACGGTCACTTTTTGGATGTGAGAAATATCCCGTTGAAAAACAAGCACAAAATTAGCCCAAAGCTAATTTTATCTTTCAGCGTGTTACAGATGCTATAAGGATATATGTTATTTTGAACTACAGTAGCTGATACTATCCAGGAAATGTATCATATTTGTTATTACTGTTGTTGCAAGTCCCTTTTAACCTAATGGCTTTAACGTTAAAATAACAAGGTCCATTTAAGTAGATTATGCGTAATATTTCTGAGAATGGCTAGAGTGATGGCATTTCTAGAAGACTACATAATTCCTCAAGTATTTCAACTTGTAAATTTAGTCCAGGATAAAACTCATGTCCTTGAAATTAACTTTGTAAATTAATAATTGCAAGCTCCTCCTAAATCTGTTAAATAATGAATTTGGTACTTAATAATAAATACTTTTTCTGCATTTTCACCTGAATATTTAGTACATTTTATGAAAATGCAATAAAATCCCAAAACAGTGCACTAAATATATCTATAACTTGCAGCAGAATGGCGTAGTACTATCTGATTATTATTGTAGAAAGTTGATTGTATCTGTTAATTTTGAAGGACTTCAGACATGAGCATCAAAAAAGATGTAGATAGTATTGTTTTAGTTTTGTAGGGTGACTATATAGACGGTATTTTGTTAATCTGAATAGCCATTTATATGGCTGAACCTTTATTTTTGGCCTGAATGATCTAGAGGATGATAAGCAGGTTGGTGAGGCAGCTTGAAACTGCTATACCTGGATTGGCTGAATGAACTGTAGATGCTAAGTCTGGACAGTTGAAGACTTTGGAAAGAGGGTGGGATGACACAAAATTGCTGTCTTCAATGTCTGAACGGTTTTTACATAGAAGACTTGTTCTGGTTGGCTCTGGAGAATACTACTAGGACCAGTATGTGGAAACTGCAGAGTCAAATTTCTGGCTTAATGAAAGGAAAAAAAAAAACCTGCCTAATATTTAAGGCTATCAAAAATGGAATGAGTTTCCTCTCCTTTGTGAGTTCCCCATCACTAAAGGGCTTTAAAGGGAGGCTTAATGGCCATTATAGATGAGAATGTTTTGGACAAGGTATATGTTGTGGGTAGGGTCTAGAGCAGATGGCCTCTGCCATTCTTTCTAACTTTGGAGTTTTATGATTCTGTGCTTATTTATTAAAGAGGGAGTGAAAAGTAGCTTTACTGATAAGACCATTGCAACTAACCCTGGGGGTTGCCTGAACATTGTTATACTCATCAGCCAACCTGTTACAAATAAAGAATCAGTGTTGACCTGGAATTATTTTATAGGCACATTTTAAATTTCTGCCTGAAGAGATATTTAGAGAAAGGGGAAAGAATAGGTAAATACCAAATGGCCAGATTTTCAAAAATAAGTGTATAACTTTACCAATGTCTATTATCTGACTCATTAAAAATACCATGGTCATGTAGGCTCAACCTAAGTATGTTACATCTCTGTTTCTTTATCCTTTATCTTTATTGTGAGACATCTCATGTTCACAGGTTTGTCATTTACACTATAAATCTATTTCAAACTGTGTTGTGCAAAATCTGTGTTGTGAATAAAAAAGTAGAATTTATAAAATTATCTGAACAGTGCAGACTTGAGGCTGAAGACCCTGCCTCCAAAAAAAGCCAACCCTAGATTATCCACATGAGTGAAGAGAACTTGTGGGTTTATGATGGCACGCACATAGAGCATCTGTTTCTATATCCACATTTAAAGATGTATCAATACATGCCAAGTATGTGTTGCATATGAAGATATAAAATTTAAGTAATTACCATGACAGTTCAGGGCAGTCAGCTCTAGATTATCCATAATGGTAAAAACAAACATTTCTATTTACAGCAAATAAAAGGAGGATCAGGGTAATTCATATTTGACTTTGAGGGGTCTTTTTGTTTTTGTGAATGCTTCTTTTCTGGGAATTAGAACATTTGAAACAAAACAATTAAACCAAACTTGTTACAGATCAGACTCTAGAGAATGTAATGACTTGGTGATGATGGATCGCTTGATGTTTTATGAAACATTTTCCTCATAACAACTTGATAAGTTAGTGCAAATATTCTCATTTTACAGGTGAGGAAACTAAGACGGAGAAAGTTGAAGTCATTTGCTCAACTAGTAATTTTCAGAATGAAGACTCAAATCTAGGGCTCAGACTTCCTTTCCCGTGTTATTTCTGTTATGCCATTCTTCTGCCTTTCTCCTTTTAATTCTTTACAAATCAAATTATCAAATGAGATATTTATAAAGTGCTTAGTACAATGCCTTGCACATAGTGGTTTCTTAATATATGTTTGTTCCCTTCCACCTTTATATGCTTACTTCATACTGGGGAAAGATTATATTATTTTTCAGGTTGATGCAAAATACCTATCATTTCTCTAAGACAGGGAAGTGAATCATTTGTTGGTCTATATCTTATCTTCCAGATGGGTGGTTGAGGAGGCAGATTGTTTGGGTTTAAACATTCTTATAGTTTTTATAGATCTAGAATAAACACAGCTCTTATTTATGTCAAAATTACTTGAGTCAATCAAATGAAAACATCATTGAAAATTTGAAAGCAAGATTTGATGTAGATAGAATACGGATAATTTTTCACAGATAATAGAATTCACTATAGCCAGGTAATGAGGGAACAGTTTTGTTGTATGTGTGTGTGTTTTTCAAAGTGAGCATGGAGAAGGAGTTAGTCAACTAGCTAAGTTTCTTTAATTCTCAGCTGTACTTCATTGTTTTTGTTTTTGTTTTTGTTTTTTTAAGAAACAACCTCAGGGACAGTTATGAAAATGATGCTTTTTCCTTTGAACTGTACTGATGTACCTTTGGGTGTTTTCTGAAAGCCTCTGTCAGTGTTTTTTCACACTTAAACCAATTGGATAGAGAGGAAAAAGAATTGGTTGGTCACATTGGCCAAACTCTCATCAACAGCAAGAGTCCAGAAATGCCATTCTTTTTTTATGGGGCCATCTTTATGAAGCAGTAGAAAATCAGAACAATTGAATCTTGAGGTCCTGTCTAATTTGGATATGCACATAGAGAAATAGCAAATGTTCCCATGTATATATGAATAATATTAATAGCTAACCTTTATATATCACTTTAAGGTTTATAGAAACACTTTACATATATCATTGCATTTGATCATCACAACAATCATGGAAAGTAAATGCTTTTATTATCCCTGTTTGATCAACGAAGAAACTGAGTCAACTAGCAGTTATTAAACATCTACTATGCTAAATTAGCAGTGTGCTAAGTTAGCATAGGGGATACAAAGAAAGGCAAAACATGTTCCCCTGCTGTTAGGGAATTCACCATCTAATGAGAGAGACAACATGTACAAACGATATATACATGGTATAGTGTGAGTAGTCTTAGAGTGAAGGCACTCAACTCAACTGGGAAAGACATCTTGCAGAAGGTGGGGCTTTATCTGGAACCTGAAGAAACCAAGCAAGCTGGGAGGCAGATATGAGGAAGGTTTGGGGTCAACCCAAGAAAGGAAGACCCAATCTCAAAAAAAAAAAAAGATTGTTTTTTGAAGACTGAATTACAATGGACAGAATTTCAGAATTGGAAGGGACCTCAGTGGCCATCTAGCTTAACCCATACCCCAAAAGAGTCCTTTCTACAGCATACTCAATAAGTGATCATCCTATTTTTTAACAGAAGACTTGTAATAAGGGGGAACCTACTAATATCCCAAATAGTCAATTATGCTTTTATGTAGCACGGTTTGTTGAGAAGTTTTTTTTTCTTCTATCAAGCCTCAGTTTGCCTTTTTGCATCTTCTACTTGTTGCTCCTTTTTAAATCCATTGGTGGCAAATCATAAGTATAAGACTTTTAAAGTTATGTCCTATTCATTGGACACCTACACTTGAAATAGAAATGGTGGGATTCTGAGGAATTTGTTCATGTTTTTCTTTAATGTTGTATCTTTTCATCACTTAACCCCATTGCCTAAAAAAAAAAAAAAGTTGTATCTTTTCATTGTAGGTAAGGGTTTAACCCATTCTATATTTTTCAGTCTCTCAAACTAATAGTGATGTTTTGCTTTAGGAATTGTGTAAGTTTAGCCTTCTTAGAGGGTCTTTTAAAATAGGCATATCTATAGGAAAACTGTTGGGTACAAATTTAGCAACCTCTTTTTAGGAAAGTTTATAAAATTATTGTCCAAAATATTTTGTTGTTTGCCGTATATGGCAAATTGGCCAATAGAATGTAATTAGTCCTAGGACATCAGAATATTTTGATTTTTATGATGATTCATTAATCAATTTAATGTATTTCCATAAAACTTAACAACTATTAAACACTGACTATATGCAAGGTACTGTGCTTAGCCCCAGAGATACAAAGACAAAACTGAAATAGTCCCTACCTTCAAGAAGCTTTCCTTCTTCTGGGGGAATATTAGGTGCTACAGGTAAATACAAAGTCTCCCAAAAGTCTTAATGTAATTTTAAGCTGTTAAGCTTGACTAGCTTTAAAATGCACTACAACTTTTGGGACACCCTGTATAGTACGTGGCAGTTGGATGGGGGAGAGAATGCCAGATTGGGGTTGTGCTGAGAAATTAGAGGAAGTTTCATAGGAGAAGTGGAACTTGAGTTGTACCTTCAGGGAAGATGAGGATACCCAAAGGTAAAGATGAGGAGGAAATGTATCCCAGGTACTGGACAATGATATGGAGGTGAGAGATGGGATTTCAAGTTGGAGAAATTGCTCATATCCTGCTTTAATTGACTTTCTGATTGCTTGTCCAGAGGATGCTGTTGAAAGGTTTACTCTTCCCCTGCCTGGTCTGATTCTTGGCACATTCTCAAAAGGTTCAGCATATCCTTAAAGACAACTTCTCACCACCTCTGCCCCTACAATTCCTGGTCATTCGATAAAATGTGAGAAATGGGGGCTTTTTCTGTTTTTAGGGATGAGCAGACGAATCCTCTCAGATGCTTTCATTTTGTGCCATGGTCCCCTTTAAATGACTCCATGACTCACTAAGGGAATTTTACTTTTTTTTAATTAATCAAATGATTTTTTAAATTATGGACACCAACAAACACGGATATTTTAACATACAAAGAACATGAAAGAGGTTATATGAGAAACTGTGACCTTCTATTATATGTAGTTTGCATTTTAAAAAGTATATATTAAATTTAACACAATAATAATAAACTACTCTGCGTGTCTGTGTTTCCTTCTGAACTTCCTTCTGCTCTTTTATGTGAATTTTTAAAATTTTTATTTATTTGTTAACATTCTTTTCTTTATAAATTTTGAGTTCCAGATTCTCTTTTTCTCTTCCATCCTCCACCGCCCACTGAGAAGGCAAACAATATGATATCAGTTATACATGTGAAATCATGCAAAACATATTTCCATATTGGCCATATTGCAAAACAAAGCAAAAAAAAGTGAGAAAATTATACTTCAGTTTGCACTCAGAGTTCATCAGTTCTCTCTCTGCAGATGGATAGCATTTTTTTCATCATGACTCCTTTGGAATTGTCTTGGATCATTGTATTGATCAAAGTAGCCAAGTCTTTCAGAGTTGATCATCATTACAACATTGCTGTTACTGTGCACAATGATCTCCCAGTTCTTCTCATTCCATCAATTTATATAGGTCTTGCCATGTTTTTCTGAAATCACCCTCCTTGTCATTTCTTATAGCACAGTAGTGCTCCATCACAATAATATGCCTCAGCTTGGGCAGCCATTCCCCAATTGATGAGCATCCTTTCAATTTCCATTTCTTCTTCACCACAAAAAGATCTATAAGCTATTTCTGTACATATTGGTCCTTTTCCTTTTTCTTTGATCTCTTTGGGATATAGACTAGTAGTGGTATTGCTGGATCAAAGGGCATGCATAGTTTTATAATCATCTGGGCATAGTTCCAGATTGTTCTTCAGAATGGTTAGACCAGTTCACTACTCCAATAACAGTTCATTAATGTACCTATATTTCCAGCATTTGTCATTTCTGATAGGTATGAGGTGTTACCTCAGAGTTGGTTTAATTTGCTTTTCTCTAATCAATAGTGATTTAGAGCATTTTTTCGTATGACTATAGATAGCTTTGATTTCTTCTAAAAACTGCCTGTTCATATCCCTTTACCATTCATCAACTGGGGAATAGCTCTTATTTTTATAAATCTGACTCAGTTCCCTATATATTTAAAAAATGAGGTCTTTATCAGAGAAACTTGCTGTAAAATATTTTGATGTTACTTCATTGTCTCTGGTATCTTTTCACAAAATGTAGTTTCCCTGATTATTTCTTTTGATAAGGTCTATTTTTTGCTATGCTTTGTCTGAGATCATGATTGCTACATCTGCCTTTTCTTTTTTTTTCTTCAGCTGAACCATAATAGATTCTGCTTCAGCCTTTTGTTTTAACTGTGTGTCTTTCTGTTTCAAGTGTGTCTTTTGTATACAACATATTGTTAAATTCTTGTTTCTAATCTATTCTGTTATCTGTTTCTGTTTTATGGGTTGACTCAATCCATTCACATTCATAGTTATGATCATTAACTGTATATTTCCCTCCATCCTATTTCCTTATGTTTATCTTTCTCTCTTTTTATCCTGTCCCCACTTAGAAGTCTGCTTTTCTTCTGACCACTGTCTCCCTTAATCTGCCCTCCCTTTTATTATCTTTCCCCTCCCCCCATATCTTTTTATCACTTTCCCCTCCTATTTCTCTATTGGGTAAGATAAATTTCAACTGAGTGTATATGTGTGTATATGTGTATGTGTGTGTATATATGTGTGTGTGTGTGTATGTGTGTGTGTGTGTGTGTGTATGTATGTATGTATATTCTTCCCTCTTTGAGCCAATTCTGATGAGAGTGAGGTTCAGACATTGCCTGCCACCCCTCCCCATTTTCCTCTCCACTATAAAAGCTTTTCATTGCATGCCTCTTTTATGGGAGAAAGTTTTCCCCATTTTATCTTCCTTCCCCTTTTTCCTAGCTCATTCCTATTTTTCACCCATATATATATATCTTGATATGTGTGTGTGTAAACATATACACGTATGCGTATGTGTGTATAAAAGATTATCCCAACATAATCAACTCACATTCATACCCTCTGTTTATAATTACTCCTTCTAACTACCCTAATAATGATAAAGTTCTTAAGAGTTTTATGTGTCATCTTCCCATATAGGAATGTAAACAGTTTAAATTTATAGAGTCCCTTAAGATTACTCTTTCATGTTTACTTTTTTATACTTCTCTTGAGTCTTGTGTTTGAATGTCAAATTTTCTATTCAACTCTGTTTCATCAAGAATTCTCTGAAGTCCACTATTACATTAAGTATCCATTTTCCCCCCTGAAGAATTACTCTCAATTTTGTTGGGTGTATTCTTGGTTATAATCCTAGCTCCTTTGCCTTACAAAGTATCATATTCCAAACCTTCTGCTTCTTTAAAGTGGAAGCTGTTAAATCTTGTGTGATTTTGATTGGGACTCCACAGTATTTGAGTATTTTCTTTCTGGCTGCTTGCAATATTTTCTCCTTTACCACAGGAATTTGACTATAATATTCCTGGGAGTTTATATTTTGTGATTTCTTTCAGGAGGTAATTGGTGGATTCTTTCAATTTCTATTTTACCCTCTAGATCAGGGCAATTTTCCTTGATAATTTCTTAAAATATGATGTTTAGGCTTTTTTTTTTTTTAAGTCATGGCTTTCAGAGAGTGCAGTAATTTTTAAATTATTGCTGTTTGATCTGTTTCCCAGGTTCTTTGTTTTTCCATTGAGCTATTTCACAATTTTTCTATTTTATCATTCTTTTGACTCTGTTTTATTGTTTCTTAAAGTCGTATGGAGTCATTAGCTCCCACTTGCCCAATTCTAATACTTAAGGAATTATTTTATTCAGTGAGCCTTTGTATCTTTTTTTCCATTTAACAAATTCTGTTTCTTCTGTGAAGTTTTTGTGCTCCTTTTACCTTTAGGCCAATTCTGTTTTGTTTTGTTTTAGGTGTTACTTTCTTTAGTATTTTTTTTGTGTGTGTATGCATTTTTTACCAAGCTATTAATTCTCTTTTTATAATTTTCTTGCATCGCTCTGACTTCTTTTCCCAATTTTTCTAATACCTCTCTTAACGCTTTAACTCTTCCAGGAATTTTTGCTGGCCTTGGATCCAGTTAACATTTTTCTTTGAAGCTTTGTTTGTAGATATTTTTACATTGTTGGCTTCTAAGTTTATGTGTTGGTCTTCCCTGCCACCACTGTAGCTTTTTATGGTCAAGTTCTTTTTTTGTTGCTTGCTCGTTTTCCCAGCCTATTTCTTCGTTTTGAACTTCATCTTAAAGTTGGCTTTGCTTACCTGGAGGTTAGGTGTCGCTGTGCCAAGCTTCAGGCTTTTTTGTGCTGCTGTCCTGGTCTGTGTTCTGTTCTTTATCCCAAAGGGACCTTGGTGCCCTGTAGCCATGTGTATTAGTACTTCTCTTGGCCTAGGAATGGTAACCAGGTTCCCTGGTCTCCTGCAGCTGCAAGTGCTATTGCTCCCTCTTGCCCCGGAACTGTGAAGAAGACCTCTGCTCCCTTGTGGACCAATCACAAGCACTCTTCTCTGCCCTGGAACTATGACCCAGAAGTGCTTATAGGCAATAGATTTGCCAATCAGCACCAAATGCACCAATTGCCAGCAAAAGGTCTCCTGTAATATCTACCCAACTAGTTTTCCAAGCCACTTACCATCTCCTGGCTGAAGGCTTCCAAAGCTTCTGCTGCTGCTGTCATGGCTGCCTCAAAGGCCTACCACTGGTGCTCCAGCCGTGCTTCAGGCCTGCTCTGACCCCAGTGTTACAGAGGACCTCCTAAGTTGTCTTAAGCTGAAAAAAAATGTCTCCCTCTGAACTTTTGTTGACTCTGCTGCTCCAAAATTTGATTTGAGGCATTATTTTGAAGTTGTTTAGGGGGGAATGTTGGGAGGGTTCAGTGAGTCCTAGCCTATATTCCACTGTCTTGGTTCCATACCCTGTGTGAATCTTTTAAAACTTTTACTGATGCTCATTTCTTTTTACATCACTAACGTTCCCCTCAAATTCTTGGTCCTCTACCCTATAAGTTCATGCCCCCTTGTAAGAAGTATAGTCAAGTGAAAGAAAGTCACACATTGGCTATGTCCAAATAATGTGTGTCTCATTCTGTGCCTTTGGTTATCACCTCTTTTTCAAGAGTCTTCTGGAGTGATTATTGTATTGACCAGAGTACGTAAGTCTGTCAAAGTTATTTTCTGGTTCTGTTCATTTAATTCTATGTCACTTTGTACAAATATACTCAGGTCTTTCTGCCTCTCATTTTCTTTTTTTTTATAGCACAATGATATTCTGTTATGGTCATTTGCCACAGTTTTGTAGCCATTTCTCAGTTAACTAGCACCCAGTTTATTTTCAATTTTTTTTTCATATGGATCCTTTTCCTCTTTCTTTGTCTCTTTAGAGATATATATGTAGTTGTGGTATCACCAGGTATGCATAGTTTAGTGACATTTGCCATTCTATAACTAAGGAGACTATCAAGCATTTTAGATTGTGCCCATGGTAAACAGGTAGGTTTGGTTTCAGACTAGAATACCTTCCTAACCACATACATAATTCAGATAAAAGTATTTATATGAAGCAAGTTTTTCGAGGTGTTTATATCACATCTTTTGTATATGTGTAGGTATGTGCATGTGTGTAAGTGTATGAGCACTGTGTTCATTGTTTTGTGACTAGAGTGCTTTAGTAGGAGTCAGAAAGATCTTGCTTCTAATCCCATTGCGCACACTAGCCTTCTCATGCCTATAATAAGGATAAGGCCTCCCCTTCCTTTTCACAAGTTTGTGAGGGTCAAATGACAGTACATTTTTTTTCATATCCTTTAAAAAACATAAAACACTGTCCAAATGTTCTAGCTGGTCTATATATGTCTTGTATATAACTATCTGTTTACTTGTCTCATCTATTAGAATGTAAACTCCTTGAGATGAGAGATTTTTTTTCCCCTTTATATCCGCAGCATCTAATACAGTGCGTGCTACAAAGGAAGTGCTTAATAAATGTTTAATGAGTGATTAAATATGATCATCTGAAGATGGGAACGTTTGCTTTTTCTAAATAGCATGTAGATAGCTGGGCCTGTCAGAAAGACCTGAGTTCGAATATGATCTCAGAAATTTCCTAGTTGATTGACATTGGGCCAGTATCCTCATTTATAAAATGGGCCTAATATTTCTCAAAGTTGTTGTGAGGATCAAGAGAGATAATAATTATAAAGTGCTTGGCACAGTGCCTTGCATGTAGTAAACAGTAAATGCTAGCTTTTGTCATCATTATTATTATTATTGTTATCATCATCATCATCATCACTATCATCATCTCTCAGGCCCACAAGATTTGGCTGTTTTAATTTTCTATAGCTCTGTAAAGATGGCACCATAAAAAGTGGGACTGGTGTTCCTAGGCTCTTGCTGTTGTTGACATTTTGGCAAATGTGACCAACCGATTATTTTCTTTCTTTGTCCAGTTAGGAGTATCGGTGGACAAACACTGATAGAAACATTCATTCCTTCCTCAGAAGACAACAAAAGAACCATCAGTACAGTTGTCATTTTTCCTTCATAGATCTAGGGACTGGAACACAGCTTTGCACACAGAAGGAATTTATTGGACTTAATTAGATGATGAGAAAACTGGAAACTATGCCATTTTAGCTTTTTTTAGTTTTACTTTTAATTTTTCTGCATTTTAATAGGAAAGAAACATACAACTTTTAAGTAAGCTACTGGTAATAACTTGTAGATAAATTTTGAAGTCTGTCCCCAAATCTTTCATGCTATATTGTTTGACCCTTTCTAATCATATTTTAATGTTACTTCTATTTATTTATTTTGCTTGAACAAGTTTCATTCACCATATTTGAATATAAGCTCCTTGAAGTTAGGAACTGTGACACTTTTGTGACCTCTCCCTTCCACTGTTGTGCCAAACTTGTCAGACTTAAAAGTGTATTGGAGTGGATTGAATTGACATGTGAAAGGGAAAGGAAGAGACATGGTTTCAGCAAAAACCATGTGTTTATGAATACTGCAAAATTGGATGGTTCCAAAGGATTCCTCATATCTGGAAATATCCTAGTTTCAATGAAACTAAAATCTCCATTTAGAGGATTAAGAACCAAGATTATAATATGTTTGTTTGGGTCTACATGACCATGATATTTGATTGAGTCATGTAATAGAAGTCAATAGAAAACAGTTCAAAGATTATATATTTGGATTTGGAAAGCTCCTTTGAGATCACCTTCCCAGCTTAAAGGTAGAAAGTTTAGGTGACATGTCCTAGATGCTGGGATTTGGACCAAATACCATGCTCTTAACCATTCTACCCCCTGAAGGAATTTACTTTCACAATCTCAGAATAATCACATTCAGTTAATTAGATGTTACAAGGCTATGTTTAATTCAGTCTTAATTCAGCAAGTATTTAGGAAGCACTCAGTAAATGCAAGGCACTATGCTAGGCACAAGAAAATTGCAAAGATACATTTTGCACATCTTTACTCTTAAGGCATTTATAGTCTGGTAAAATAGATAAGAAATAAATACGCGAATAATTATAGTGTATACAGAGCTAGAACTCGGATTAGGTAGGCACTTGGGTAGTATTTCCTACATGAGGATAATGGAGGGGGTGGGGTGTGCAACAAGGGATGGCTTTTAATATTACTTGCAATAAATGCACATACTTTTAATGCCAGAAATTCCTACTCTCTCAGGTAATAGGTATATCTTTTGGAAGAATTCAGGCCACAGACTACTATGAAAATTTTCTCTGAAGGGTATTACAACAGGGAGTATAATTTTAAATCTTTGGGTAGGACAAACAAGTCCCTTACCTCGGGATTGTGCTTTCCCAAGCCCCAAGAAAGAAAGGACAAAATGGACTAGGACGAATATCTTAGAAGTTTATAACCTGCTATGCGAATTCTAAAGAAGGAAAAATCATTTCCAGTGGTACACGAATTAGGCAGCACCAGGGAAGGGGTTTGGGTGACTGTTCATCCATGAGGAGTGGCATGAGCCTTTTGGGGGCAGCCACACTACTCTGTGTTGTCTCTGGGCTCCAGAGTGATGCTCTAGGCATTCAGAAGAGACTTTACAAACTCACATCCCACTTCACTGAATGGGCACATCAGTTCACTCAGAGTTATTGGTCTAAATGGTTTACCTGAGCAGTTCTATCAGTTTAATCAAAACAGTTGATCTGGGTTGTGCATATAGACACAGTTCAAGTCCATTAAGTCATTTCACATTTCTCTAACCTTCCTGTCCTCTTGTTCAGCTGCATGCCCAATAGGAGGTATTTTTTTTTTTTAATTCTTGTATCATTTCTGATGCTTTAGTATGTACTTTAGCTCCTCTTAGGAGCTTAGTTTCTCCAAACCATGCAAAGATAATCCCACAAGTCAAGTCAGCAAGCCTTTTTTAAGTACACTAAATACTAGGAAGAGAAAGAAAGGCAAAAATAGTCCCTGCCCTCAAGGAGTTTATAATCTGATGGGGAAGATTACACGCAGACAACTAAATACAAACAAAATATATATAGGATAAATTGGAGATTATCTCAAAGGGAAAAGACTAACATTAATGATGATTGGGAAAGGTTCCTTAAAGCTAAATTTAAGTTATAATTAATCCAAAGTTCTATTGTATCTCTCCCCTCTACCACATCAAGTACTTGCTTCTGCTTCACAGTTAAAACACATTTATAAGCATAATTGTTATATAATATTTCCTAATTGCAAAATTATTCATGGTTTGTCATTTGGCACCTAACAAATTGAAAACAATGGCTTTAACTCAGACTTGAGCTGTATAAGACAAATGTTTCCAACCTCTACTGTATATTTGACCAGAAGTATTTTTTCCTTTTCTTAATGAAATCATGAAATTGCAAAATTGGAAGGGACCTGAGAAACTATCTGCTCCAATCTCTACTTATGTATCTTGTCTATAATAATCCCAGCCTAACATTTATTAAGCACATATTATATATGCCAGGCACTCTGCTAAGGTCTTTACAAATATTATCTCAATTGATCCTCACAATGCCCTTGTGAGGTAGGTGCAATTATTATCCATGTTTTACAGTTAAGGAAACTAAGGAAGACATAGGTTAAATGACTTGCTTAGGAACACCCAATCTCAAAAAAAAAAAAAAGTTAGCCATGAGACTAGCTAAGTTATCTGTTTCAGAGATAACTAGTCAGTAAACATTTCTTTGGGCAATGTCTCTTAATAAGGTAGAAATAAATGTTTGGGAAAAGTTAAGATGCTGCATCCCAAACTGTAAGAACCAACTTATTTCCTTATTTCCTTCAAGAACATTGTTTGGCTTTAGTGAGATGCGTCTTAAGCATATTTCTTAAGAAATAAGCTGCTATATTTGTTTCATTTGTTTATAGAATACACAGTGGCTTCACATGCAAAGTCTTTGGTCTACATCAAGCCATTCATTGTATATAGTAAGGGAGCTCATCTTAACATGTAATAAGGCTCTTCAGAGTCTTTAGAAGTTTCTACTCTGAGATTGTGTTCTTCCAAATGAGTTCAATTGGTTTGTTTGCCATATAATTTTTTTTCATAAAGACCTTCAGGGAGATCAGTATATTTGCTCATCCCACCTCCAGAGAGTTAGTTACTGATGACTTAAGATAAGTTGTTTTCGTTGTATTTGTTATCCCTAACCTTCCCTATTACATTAGCATTCTCTAACTAGGTTTGAGTCTGGCATTTGCCCAGGAGAAACATATACACAGGGGATGCTAACATGTCTACACTGGCCTTTTCTTGTCAGTGAAGAACCATCTGGCTTTCTCTTGTCTAGGTACATGAGTGGAGTGATGAAAGATGGAACAGCCCCTGTGCTTTTGGAGCTGGCCAATGAGGTAATCTGATTTTATAATATATATATTTTTTCAAACCTGTTTAAAACCTAAGGGGCAAATCTAGAGTAGCTTTACTTGTAATTAACCTTAAAAAAAAAAAAAGGTTTCAAGGCATATTAGACATTTAAAATTATTCCCTAGTCTCTTAGTACTTAAAATAATTGGACAAAGAACTTCATTTATTAATAAACCAGTTAATGTAATTAGTCTCCTTCCTTCAAGGCAAATGTGTTAAAAAAAAAAAAGATATTCTAGATTTCCTAGTTTGGCTGAAATTTTGGATGAAATGTCTGAAGATGTATGTTCTTCTTGGCATGCATTTTGCTATTTTTTTTTTTATGTAAAATACCTTTGTCGACTAGAGAGATTTTGTGAAGACTTGAAGTTATAAAAATAGTGAAAGCATTGGAGGTTTGATGTTAAAGATGTAGCATTTGCTTGACTCTTATTTATTCTCATTAGAAACAGGATGCAATGCCAATTATTAGCCCATTTTCTCTGCTTGAAAAAGCAGAATATCCTTATTATTAATGCCAAACATAAGGTGATTTATTGATCTTTTTTTTTTTGGTTGTTATTAACTCTGATCTGGTTCTGTTTGGGGAAATAAACAGTAATTTGTGTTTAGAAAGGAAGCCCCAAAGACTTCTCTTGAATGAGGAAAAAAAAAAGTATCTATCTATCTATCTATCTATCTATCTATATATATATATATATATGTGTGTGTGTAATTTCCTAATAGTTGCAGAGAGCAAACTGAAAAAAAATAAAATATTTAGCTCTTAAACTTTAAAATATTTATCTCCCATAATAAGAGCAATACAATATTTAGCCTGACTTGGAACTGCTTATGCAGCCCTCATAGGGATAAAATGAAATGTACACTGTTTTGTGTTGCATTATAATGGAAAACATAGGAGTAAGGCAGAAAATGTGTGTTTGCATTAAAGATGACTTGGTACTGTGAGCATTAGTGTTGCAGTAGCAGCAAGTTCTACATGTTACATTAGCCGGGAAGGATGGCTTCTCTCACGGTTTCTGTCTGATGTACACTGCTGCAGTCAGCAAATGAGCAATTACCTATCAGTTACTAGAAGATTTTAATAGTCTAGGAAATATCTACACACTCTGATAGTAGAGTTAACCCAGACGATGGATCTCTTCCCCCTCCCTTCTCGCAAAGTAGGTATTTTGTTTTACACACTTTTCTTTTACCTGAAAACAGCGTTTCTCCTCTTGTTTTTAATGTACTCTAAGTTTGAACTACTTTGAGTCAAGGAATATTATTTTATTGAGGAGCTTGATGTATAACTAGGTCTTTGGCGTTTTGATGAATATAAAGAAAGCTAGGCTGTTGCTAGGAGTAATATCATGTAAGGCTTCCCAGATGAATGTGGCTCAACATAGTACCCCCATTTGATGATGGCATAAATGGCATATGCATTTTGTGCAATGAAATTTTAGCATTCCCTTTTAAATTTCTTTGAACAGGCTTGCTTCCTTGATCTCCTCCTCCATTTTTTAGCATGATGCAAAAATGTTGATCTTACCAACATGTTCCTCTTTTACCCACACCAATGAACCTCTGTGATGTTCCAAAAGGCTTTATTTTCTTTACAGTCCATTTCACAGTAAAATTTCGCCAAAGAAAAAGAAGTGGCATTATTTAAAGAATTTGTGGCCATGGCTTGTATGTTGGTGCAGAAGAGGACAATGCTAGCTGCGAGTTTTGCTAATGCATTAGGGAAATGTGGCAATAACTGGTACCAGATTACTGCTTCCAAACAACCAAGCTGCCATTTTTATGTGATAGTTAATATTTAAATGACAGACTCCTGCATCTGCTGACGATTGATGCAATGGTAATACTTTATGAGTCAATATATATTTAATCAGTGGAAACTGTAAAAATTGATGAGAAATATATAACGTAGGTGCATTATAGTGTGGAACAGCTCTTTTATATAAGAAGAGTACTGTATTATTGTTGATTTGAGGGGTGGGGGATATTTGTGGCTGTTGTTTTTAGAAATGTCTTTACATTAGTTATCGAACAGCAATGCTAAAAATAAGAATTTTAAATATCTCACTTTGTTAAGAATAATAAAATCAGTCATTCTGTTCTCTCCATACAAATATTTTCAAGTGAGATTTGAAGCACTATGAATTTTACTTACATGCTAAATTCTGACATGAAGCATGATGGCCCTATTTCAGAGAAAGATGGACACATGATTAATATGAAAATTAGGGAGATGCAAGTACCTGAACTAATAAGGTAGTCCTTATTCAGGCTGGACTACCTCCAGTAATTTCACCATTTTTCATGTGTCAGCTCTGATGTGGGTTACTGGAAATAAGCAGCTCCGTGGAAAGCATTTCTTTCTACTTGGGGAATTTAAGGGCATCCAAGTACATACATA
>NW_020954572.1:26512426-26539926 GCF_900497805.2 Vombatus ursinus | reverse complement strand
AGGCTGGATTTAAACTTGGGTCTTCTTGGCTCCAGGATCAGCACTCTATCCACTATGCCTGCTAGCCACCCCCAGGTAAATATAATATAAGATGTAATGTAAATTTATATGACAGGCACAAGACACTGTGGGAATACAAAAGAAACAGCTCAGCTTCAAACTGAAAACCAAATAAGCCCAAATTTGAATCCTAATTTTCACTATTTATAGCTTTGATCTTTAAGACTGGAATAGCAAAAGATCATCCTTTTTCTGTGAGTTTCACTATTTCAGAGTATCCATGACCCTCCAGCTTTTGATAACAAAAATTTCTGATAACAGAAATTTGCATGAAACCTGCATGTGGTATTCTTATCTCCACCACTAGGGGCAATAGCTTAGATAACATGGCTAATAAATTCTCCAAAGATTGGATAAGACCTAAGTCTAGAACTGAAATAAATGGGTCCATCATACTGTTAAATACTTTTGTAAGACTATCATGAGAATTAATTATTGTTCATAAAGCTAGAAAACCTAAGAGAGACAAACCTATTTGGGGATATGGTAAGTTAAGAATACAGGTGGTTCCTAGAAGAGAATGTAAGGTGAGTTGACCTTTTGAAGGACCACGGGGAAAAGGACCATTGGGGAAAATGGCTTCCATTTGTATAATTGATTGAAAATTTATTGATTTGATTGAATTGATTGATTGATCCAATTGATTGAAAATTGGACCAATACCATTAAGGGAGAACTTAAGAAAGTAATAAAATACATATTTGTTAAGGACTAACTATGTTCAAAGTTCTCTCTAGGTGTTGGAGGAGATACAATATTTAAATTGATATAGCTCTTTGCCCACAAGAAGCTTACAATCTAGTAAGGAAATAAAATGCCCACATATATAGCTATAATAAATGTTATACCAGATGAGGGTACTAGAGAATCATAAAACAAAATGTTATGTGAAGTTTAAGGATGAAGGTCATTACTGATGGGGGTGGGAATTGGGGAAAATATGCTGGTAGTGATATCATTTGAGTTAGACATTGAAGTAATGAGTATCTTCTATTGAGGGCATTACGGTCTTCCAATCAGTCAGGGTTGCTATCTCGGTGTCATTTTGAAGTCTTAGCTCTCACTCATCACGCATAGCTCATGATCTCAGTTAGTTGCCAAATCTTGCCATTTCTCCCTCCATGTCTCTTTTATCTTTCCCCTTGTTTCACTTATACAACCACAACCCTAGTTCAGGCCTTTATCACCTCTCCCCTGGATTATTCTAGTAACTTCCCAATTAGTCTCCCTGATGCAAGTCTTTCTCCACTCTAATCGGTTGTCTGTGCAATTGCCAGTAATTTTTTTTTTGGTAGGCAGTTGGGGTTAAGTGACTTGCCCAGGGTCACACAATTAGTAAGTGTCAAGTGTTTGGTCTGAGGCCAGATTTAAACTCAGGCCCTCCTGACTTCAGGGCTGGTGCTCTATCCACTGTGCCACCTAGCTGCCCCTAATTGCCAGTGATTTTGCTAGAGTGCAATGGCTTCCGATTGCCTCAACAATCAAATATGAACACTTCTATTTAGCATTTAAATCCGTTCACAAACTGGAATCAACTTGCCTTTCCTGTCTTTTTGTACATGACTCTCCTTCATGCCCCCTGAGGTTCAGACAAGCTGGACTTTTTGTTGTATCTCACATAAAACGGATGACCTCCATGCCTGTAATGCATTCTAACTCTTGTTTCCTTCAAGATTTAATGTAAACACCACGTTTTGTATGACACCTTTCCAGGGTCACCCAGTTGCTAGTCTCCCTCTCACCAAGGTTATCTTGTACTGGTTTTCTCTATGTTGTATATATGCTAGATATGGAAATTAAAATCCTTTAGGAATAGACTGTTTTGCCTTTCTTTTAATCTTCAATATCTAACAAAGTGCCTGAAACATAATAGGTGCTTAATAAATGCTTATTAATCTTTTGTTTTAGCCGTAATAATACTGATGATTCATTTACAGTTTCCCCCAAACTTCAAAAATGATATCTAATCAGATCATCTAAAACAATGTGTGGAAATAAGTCAGCACATATATTACGAATGAGGAAATCAAGGCTCATGAATTTTCTAGGATCCCATGTTTAGTAAATGGCAGAGTTGGGAGTTGAACTCCAATCTTTTGACTAAATTCGATGCTTTTTGCACTAGACCTCGTTGACTAAATCGACTAAGATTTAATAGTAACTAAAAGTGGGGGGAAAGGGATTTAGACTTTGGGAAGAAATAGATTTCCAAATGTTCAGAGAAAACGCACATAGAGACTTTAAAGGAAATGTAATACAGCTTGAGAGGAGTAGGAGGTTTTCAAAAGTAAAATTTGACAATATGATTGAAAATTATCATCATGAAGATGATAAGGAAAATACCTCAAGAGAAACTGCTCTGACTACACAGGGAACTCTGTAATGAAGTTAGATATAAAATTACACATGCAACAAATGAAATTGAGGTACATAACCAAGTAAGGACAGAAGGGTAACACGACTTCTAAGAACAGAGACTGGAAGGATAGAGTCCAAAATGTGCTTTGACTTATGTAAAATGTTAAGGACATTAGGACAGGTTGGTTGGTTGGTTGGTTTTCAGTGTAATTTAATTCAACAGAAACTTTTAAAGAATCTGTCATGTGAAGAGATATTGTGATAGACCCTTGGGGGAAATGCACGATAAGTAAAACAGAACTCTTACCCTCAAAGGAAAAGATAGACCCTCTGATTGAAGTAGATGATATAGTGTTAACAGGAAATGGAGAAAAGGCAGAAAAAGTCAGCTCTTATTTTGCTTCCATTTTTTCCTGTCACAGAGAAAGAGATCAGGAATGGAAAGGATACAACAAATATGATTAAGAAGGATTTCAATCCCAAGAGCGGTATGCAGATGGTAAGAGAGCACCTAGCATCTCTAAATAAATTGAAGCTTGGATAAATCATTTCTTGGGGTCATGAAAAAGCTTGCAGATGAGTTTGCTGAATAAATAGGTCTTTAAAAGCTATAGAGAACAGTAAAACTGAAGATGCACAATGTTGTTCAGATCTTGGAAAAGCAGTGGAGAGTGTTTCCATACACTATAGATGTGTAACTTTGTGTCAGTACATGCTGAAAATAATTTCTAGGATGAATTATTAAAAAAACGTTTCACAAGTGTTTAGAAAAGGGATTCTTAAAGTTGGGGGAAAATATATTTTTATTTTCATTTGCCTCTATTTGAAATTTAGCATTTCCTTCCATTATAATTTGAAAAAAACCAACACTCTTTTTAGAAAGGGTCCATAGACTTCACCAGACTGCCAAAGGAGTTCATCACACACACACACACACACACACACACACACACACACACACACACACCGTAATTTAGGAGAAACAGTAATTATAAGAGTTTACTAAGAAGAGATGATGACAAGTTAACCTCTCTTCCTTTTATAAAATAGCCTCCTATTTGGTCTCTGTGCCTCCAGTTTCTCCCCTTTCCAGTCCAACAAAAAAATCAGTAACCTACTATGTGCCAAGCATTGTACACTGGGGCTACAAAGGTGAAAATGAAGTAGTCCCTGCCCTCTAGATGTTTACATTAGAGAATGGTAATATATGGGTACCTACAAAGTATATTTAAACAAATATATTCAAGATGGATCCAAAGTAAATATAAGGTGGGAGACAAACAGCTGCAGAATGAGGAATAACAATGTAGGAAGTAGTGTCTAAGTTGAACTTTGAAGGCTATTAGTGATTCTTTCTAGTGGGTTGAGTGCCTTCCAGGCAAGGGGGTCAGCCTGTGAAGACATGGATTTGGGAAATGGAGGGTAGTAAGTGAGCAATAGCAAAAAGATCAATTTGTCTGGACCAAAGAGCAGTGAAAATAAGTAATATACAGTGAGGCTAGAAGTGTAGATTGGAGCCAATTTGTAAAGGGACTTCAGTATTAAACAGAAGTATTTGTGTTTGGCTCTAAAGGTGATAGTGAACCCCTATTACCTTTAGAGTCAAATTCATCAGAAAGTTACTTTGTCTTTCCTGTGATTTAGGAATATAACTTTAGCTCCTGAATGGAGAGGGGACAGATGAGTCAAGAAGACCAGTTAAAACCCTGTTGTGGTAATCCTTCCTTCACAGGTCTGACAAAATAATTTTTCTAAGGCCTAGGCCTGTCCATGTCATACGCCATTCATGATTCCCTATTGCCTTTAAGATCAAATACAAATGGCATTTGAGGTTTTCCTCAACTGTTTCTAAACTTATTTGAGTCTTATTCTGTTCCAGCCCAACTGTACTTCTAGCTATTATTTAAACTTAATAGACTGTCTCCTATGTCTGCATTCCCATAGGCCACTCCTTTCTTCCTGGAATATACTTTATATCTATCTTTCAGAATCCTTATCCTCTTCCTAGGATCAGGTCAGGAGTCACCTCTTTAGAGCTTTCCTTAAACCCTCAATTGAAATTGTTCATTCCCTTCTCAGTTTTTCTTAGAAAACTGTAGATCCCTTCTTTGTTCCCTTTAATTTTATCCCCAATGTGAATTATAACATTCAGAACCCGCTTTACCCAGCATCAAGAAAACTACCCCAGTCTCTAGATACAATGTAGGTCAAACTCCTTTCCAAATCATAGCTCCCTACCCCTTCTTATATGTACATTTTTACTGGTCAGCTAGAGCAGGGCTTCTTAAATTTTTTCCACTTACGATCGATCCCTTCAGCACTTCTTAAGCTATGGGGTCACATGACCCACAGTTTAAGAAGTGCTGAGCTATAGGTTACTCTTAGTTCAAAGCCATGGCATTTACTGATATAGCATAGTAATAAAAATAACAGGACACCCCCCCACACCATAAACCTTGACCTCACCCACAAATACGTCTCTTCAATGGAAAGAATAACCACACATAGGGATCACGTGGAGCACACACATGGGGAACACATGTAACTAAGACATATGTGGGGGGGTCAGCTATACTTCTAATGCTGCAGTGCTGCTGCCTTCTGATGATATTGAGGTGATTTTGCCTACCCGGAAGAATCAATATGGTTATGCCCTCAGTAGATTTCTTTGTTTACTAATGCACAGTAAGTGGAGTTGTGAACTGATCCAACCATTCCAGAGAGCAATCTGAAACTATGCCCTAAAGGCTATAAAACACTCTTTGATCCAAAAATGCCATTAATAGGTCTGTATCCCAAAGAATATTTTTTTAAAAAGGGGGAAAAGGGCCTATTTGTACAAAAATATTTATAGCAGCTCTTTTTGTGGTGGCAAAGAAGTGGAAATTGAGGAGATGCCCATTAATTGGGAAATGCCTAAACAAAATTGTGATGGAATACTGTTGTGCTATAAGAAATAATGAGCAGGCAGACTTCAGAAAAACCTGGAAATACTTACCTAAATTAATGCAAATTGAAGTGAGCAGAACCAGGAGAGCACTGTACACAGTAAAAGCAATACTGTATGATGATTAACTGTGAATGGCTTAGCTATTCCCAGCATTACAATGGTCCAAGATAATTCCAAAGGACTCGTGATGAAAACTTCTGTCCATCTCCAGAGAAAGAACTGATGGAGTCTGAATGCAGATTTATTCATTTTTTATTAATTAATTTATTTTTATTTTTCAGCATTCATTTCCATAATATTTTGAGTTCCAAATTTTCTCTCCATCTCATCCTTCCCCCAAACCCAAGACAGCATGCATTCTGAATACATCTTCCCCTAATCTGTCCTCCCGTCTGTCTCCCCCCACCCTTATCCCCTTCCCCTTCTATTTTCCTGTAGGGTAGGATAGATTTCTATACCTGTATATCTTATTTCCAAGTTGCATGGGAAAACAATTTTTAACATTTGTTTTTAAAACTTTGGGTTCCAAATTTTCTCCCTTCCTCCCTCCCCACCCACTCTCATTGAGAAGGCGAGCAACTTGATACGGGATATATATGTGTAGTCAAGCAAAACAATTGCATAGTGGTCATGTTGTGAAAAACTAAGTATATTTCCCTTCATCCTGTCCCACCCACCCCCCATTTATTCTATTCTCTCTTTTGACCCTGTCCCTCCTCAGAAGTGTTTGCTTCTGATTACCCCCTCCACCAATCTGCCTTTCACTCTGTCACCCCACCCCCTGCTCTTTTATCCCCTTCCCCCCTATTTTCCTGTAAGGTAAGATAGATTTCCATACCCAATTGAGTATGTATGTTATTCCCTCCTTAAGCCAAATCTGATGAGAATAAGATTTACTCATTCCTTCTCATCTTCCCCCACATCCCCTCCACTGTAAAAGCCTTTTCTTGTTTGTTTTATGTGAGATAATTTACCCCATTCTACCTCTCCCTTTCTCCTTCTCCTAGTATAATCCTCTCTTACCCCTTAATTTTATTCTCCAGCTATCACCCCTTCATCTTCAACTCACCCTGTGCCATCTATTTATCTATCTATCTATCTATCTATCTATCTATATCTATCTATCTATCTATCTATCTTACACATTTTTTTTCCCTCCAGCTACCCTAATACTGAGAAAGGTCTCGTGATTACAAATATCATCTTTCTATGCAGAAATGTAAACAGTTCAACCTTAATAAACCCCTTATGATTTCTCTTTCCTGTTTAAATCTTCATACTTCTCTTGAGTCTTGTATTTGAAAGCTGAATTTTCTATTCAGCTCTGGTCTTTTCATCAAGAATGCTTGAAAATCTTCGATTACACTGAATGTCCATTTTTTTTCTCCTGAAGGATTATACTCAGTTTTGCTGGGTAGGTGATTCTTGGCTGTAATCCTATCTCCTTTGACCTCTGGAATATTATATTCCAAGCTCTATGGTCCCTTAATGTAGAAGCTGCTAAATGTTGTGTTATCCTGATTGTGTTTCCATAATACTTGAATTGTTTCTTTCTGGCTGCTTGCAATATTTTCTTCTTGACCTGGGAACTCTGGAATTTGGCTACAATATTCCTAGGAGTTTTCCTTTGGCGATCTCTTTCAGGGGGTGATCAGTGGATTCTTTCAATTTCTATTTTACCTTCTGGTTCTAGAATATCAGGGCAGTTTTCCTTGATAATTTCTTGAAAGATGATGTCTAGGCTCTTTTTGATCATGGCTTTCAGATAGTCCAATAATTTTTAAGTTATCTCTCCTGGATCTATTTTTCAGGTCAGTTGTTTTTCCAATGAGATATTCACATTGTTTTCTATTTTTTTCATTCTTTTGGTTTTGTTTTACAATGTGTTGATTTCTCATAAAGTTAGTAGCTTCCATTTGCTCCATTCTTATTTTTTTTCTTTTTTCTTTTTCTTTTTTTTTTTGGTGAGACAGTCAGGGTTAAGTGACTTGCCCAAGGTCACATAGCTAGTAAGTGTCAAGTGTCTGAGGTCAGACTTGAACTCAGGTCCTCCTGACTCCAAGGCCAGAGCTTTATCCACTGCACCACCTAGCTGCCCCTCCATTCTAATTTTTAAGGAAGTATTTTCTTAAGTGAGATTTTGGACTTCCTTTTCCATTTGTCCACTTCTGCTTTTTAAGTCATTCTTCTCCTTATTGGCTTTTTGGACCTCTTTTGCCATTTGGGTGAGGCTATTTTTTAAAGTGTTATTTTCTTCAGTATTTTTTTGGGTCTCCTTCAGCAAGCTGTTGACTTGTTTTTGATGATTTTCTTGCATCACTTTCATTTCTTTTCCCAGTTTTTCCTCTACTTCTCTTGCTTCTCAATATCCTTTTTGAGCTCTTCCATGGCCTGGGACTGATTCCTGTTTTTCTTGGAGGCTTTGGATGTAAGAGTTTTGACTTTGTTGTCTTCTTCTGGTTGTATGTTTTGATCTTCTTTGTCACCAAAGAAAGATTCTCTGGTCTGACTTTTTTTATGCTGTTTAGTCATGATTCCCAACCAATTCCTTGACTTTTAAACTCTTTGTTAAGGTAGCGGTCTGTTTCCAGTGTGGAGAATGTACTGTCCCAATCTTTGGGGGATTTTGTGCAGCTGTTTTCAGAGATACTTCTAGGGACCCATAAATTTTCAATTTCTTCCAAGGTGGTATGATTAAAGGCAAGGTGTTTACTCCTTTCCTGGTCTGTGTTCTGGTCTTTGAGTGACCACAAGCACTCTTTTCTGCCTTGGAACTGTGGGGAGGATTCCCTTTCCACAGCCACTACAAGCTCCACCACACCAGCATTCCTCCTTGCCCCAGGAGCACCATTGATCAGCCACTTGATTCCCCCTCAGTTTGTGGGCTAAGAGCTCTGGAAGTAGCAGCTGCCCCAGGGCTTCATCAGGACTGGGGCTGGGATGGAGCTTCTCTCTCTCACTGTGGTCACAGACATTTCCTGCTGACCTTCTAAGCTGTCTTTGGCATTTGTGGGTTGAGAAGACTGGAAACCAACACAGCTCCCCATGATTCAGTCCCTGAGGCCTGCTTCAGGTTCGCTGAGGCTTGGTTTTTGCTTTTGCGTTCACGCTGAACTGTACTCGTCTCCCAGCCTGGTGCAATAGACCTTTCCAGTCAACCATCCAAGTTGTCTTTGGCTGGAAATTTGTTTCACTCTGTCTTTTTGTGGGTTCTGTTGCTCTAGAATTTGTTTAAAGCCATTTTTTACAGGCATTTGGAGGGGTTTGGGGGAGACCTCAAGCAAGTCACTGCTTTTACCCAGCCATCTTAGCTTCCTCATGAATGCAGATTTAAGCATACTGTTTTTCCACTTTTTTTTTCTTTTGATCTGTTTCTTTCACAACATGACTAATATGGAAATGTGTTTTGCATGATTACACATAAGTAACCTCTATCATATTGCTTACCATCTTAGGGAGGGGGAAGGTGAGGGAGAAAGGTAGAAAATTTGGAACTCAAAAAAAATTTTAAATGAATGTTACAAATTGTCTTTACATGTAATTGGGGAAAAACATATTGAAAAAAAAATAGATTTCTCTGCTGTTCCTTCCTGGGAATCTTGTCTTAATTTCAGCTATCCAGCAGTCTTCAGGGTCACCTGTTAATTGTGTCCAACTTCAACTGTAGATGGTTTGATTAGTAAAACAAAAGATGACTAAAATGTTTTTGACCTTCTACTGAGAACTTTAGTTATAATATTTAGACAAGGTTCTGTCTTCAGAGCTACTTGCTTCTCTTTCTTCCATCCACTTGGGAGGAGGAGGGAAAGGGTGAGTGCTGTGGTTTGGAAGTCTTTCCCCAGAATAAATTGCCTATAGTTCTCAGTCAACCATCTTGGCCAATGACTCTGAAGCTCTATCAGCTAATGGCAGGCAAGATCTCTTCCCAACCAAACTACTGATAGAAAGTAAGAGATAAACCTAGGCTAAGATCACTTCTGGTCTTTGAATTCTTCACAATATTCCTTCCTTTACTATAACCTCTAGTTTCACAGTTCAACACTCAAATGACTTATAGTCAAAGACTAATTTCAATTATTAGTCTTTTAGGTTATTAGTCTTATAGTCTTATAGGTTGCTAACTGAGGCATATTATCCCCACTTGGCCCTGCCAGCTCAAATCGTCAAACAGAAAAGTTGTGGAGTGAAACAGTGGTGAGGAAACTGCTTTTAAGGTTCCTCATCATACTTTTTTCTTCTAGGAATGGGTTCGAAGGGTGGATTGGTTGAGGGTGGCTGAAAAGACCATTAACCATTGTTTCCCTGCCCCATCCTACTCCCTCCTTCCAACAAGTCAAAGTCTTTTTTCTCTTGTCAGTAGTCAGTGTATGGCTGCTCAAAAAAAGATAATGCAATCTTGTTTTACATTAATAGAAGTATTGTGTTTAGAACAAGGAGAGTAACAATCTCACCCTTTTTTTCACTGGCCAAATCATGCCTGTTTTGTTATATATAGTTCCGGGCACAATCTGCCACTGCTTAAGAGTTTTCCTTGAGAACAGTGAGGGCAATCAGTGGAAGCTCTTCAGCTGAAGAGAACTCAGAGGAACCAGAGGTCAGAACTCCATAATTAATGGTCTTTATTATCTTCCTACTTACTGATCCTGACTGGTTAATATAACAGTTCTTACCTCTACTTGCATGAGAACTTATTGGCTGCCACCAAATCCTTTCCCACAAGCTAGAAAGGTATCAGCCTGCCCTGTCGATCCTTCTTGGTTCCTTCTTCATCTTCCAAGATGGATCCTTAGCCTCAAACCTCCCGGGGGGATTTTTTGGGGCAACAAGATTGTCACTACATATTTAATCAGGGCATTGACAAGCAGGTTATCAAAGAAAGGTAAATATGATAGTGAGGGACTATGAAACTGTGCCACAATGATCGAATTAGGGATCTTTTCCCTAGAGAATAGAAGATCAGTATAGTAGCAGGAGAATAGTACAGTAACTGTCTCAAAATATTTGAAGGGCTAAAACATGAAAGGTATTAGACTTATTTTTGTGACACCATTGAGTGAATTACAGGGAGGTATGTAAAAAAGGAGGAACTCTGTAACAGCTCTGAAGTTGAGTGGGCTGTCTTATGAGGCAGTCACACATGCCAGGATCTGCTTAAACATTGCCTGGGAACACTTGTGGGGAATACTTTAGAGCATATTCATGTATCAAGTAGGGGAGTTGGACAAAATAATGTCTAAGGTCTCTTCCAGAAGTTTTCATTTGTGTCTTTGTGATTTAGTTATCTAACATGCAGACAGGAAAGAACTGTGATTTTACCAGCTTGGGAGCTCTAGGTATGAAGTCTTTCCATAAGCACAGAAGATAGCCAGTCTATTAAGGGAATAGAAGGTAACAATTATGGATTAAGTATCTACTTACGATGTGCCAGGCACTTTCCAATTATTTGGTCCTCACAACAACCCTGTGATACTCTTATTATCCCCATTTTTCAGTTTAGGAAACTGAGGCATACAAAGGTTAAGTGACTTGCCCAGGGTCACACTGCTAGTAAGTGTCTGAGGCTGGATTTGACCTCGGGTCTTCCTGACTCGAGGCCCAGCACTCTATCCACTGTGCTAATTAGCTGCTTCTGTGACTTAGCAAGAGAAGCCTACAGAGTTGTTTGAGGTATGTAGAGTGACCTAAGATCACGGTGTCAGAAGAGAAATTTAAACCTGTGTCATAGTGATTGCAAACCCAGCATTCTTTCCACCATGTCATGCTGATCTCTAATACTTCAACTATATATTTACTTCAGTATAGTGGTATATATTCTCCATGGCATTTGGATTAAGCCCATGGTTAATAGCAATATTATTCCAAGAAGCACAGCATGTTTATACACTTGAGTGAAATGCACACTGAGGATTAAAATTGTTCATGACTTCCCCTCCTTTTGTCAGAGAAGGAGTTTTTCTTAGTTACGCATTATAATAGTGCAGAAAAAGAGAAATGCTCATCTTTTTCCATCAAAAGTTAATAACTGAATTGAATTTTCTTCTATATAACAAGCTGGGCATTTTGTATGGAAATGAAGTCCAGATTGTGGTATTGCAACTCTCATATTAAGACAGACCTCAGTCAAAAACTCTTTACCTTGGATAGAATTGACACTTGGAGCATGCTTAAGTTGTTGGTTGTATTCCTCCAAAAAGTAAAGCTATTGATCCCTGATCTCATTTTTTAAAAAAAATTTAGTAGTTGATATGGTAAAGTGAGTATGGTTAGTCCCTGTGGTTGACCAACATTTGGATGACTGGCATCTAGATTTCTTATCAGACAGTGCTTCGTGTGATGTCTGCTAAATAAACACATTTTGTTCTGTAACTTTAATAGGGATAGGAACTAGATTTGTGATTTTATAGGTATAGGAAACTTTCAGATGAGGAACTCCCTCAACAAATACAAATTGGCACCTCTGCAACTAAGAGTCTTAGACATTTGTCTAAAGCATTGATAGGTTAAGTGATTTGCCTAGTAAGAATCTATCCGGGGGTAGGACTTGAACCCAGCTCTTCCTGGCTTTGAACCTGGCTCTCTAACTACTATACTATGGTTGCCTTTCAGTAATTTCAGTAATCCTCCCTAAAAAAGGATTTAATCTGAAATGTTGCTGCATGGCCTTAATATATCTCATATAGGGACTATATGTTTTGCTCACAAAAGTTTGAAAAGAATCTATTATGTGGAAGATTCTGGCCAGATTTTTATATCCCTGGAGGAATTTGTTTATCTTTGTGTGATGTGTGACTTTGCTTTTTAGCAGCACATGGATATAAGTTTCTAAACACTGTTTATTGTTATTGATGTGAATTTGCCTTTTAGTGGTCTCACATCTGGCCATTTGCTTTGTTTGGGTTTTACTGATAGGCTCCAACACAGCTGTGAGCTGGTGTCATTTGCCAAAAGCACAGAGCTCTGATCCTGAGACAAATGAGACATAGAGATGGGCAGAGATCGACACAGTGTTCCATCTAGCTATGAGATAATAATCTGGCCTCATGTTTTTTTGCCGATTTTACCAACTTCTGGAGCCAGCTAAGTAGATGCAGTGACTTCTGGCCAGACCAGATGTACCACCGTAAGGAGATGCTTGATGCAGCATGTCAGGGTTGAAAGGATGCTGGTTCTGAAATTGAGGAACCTGACCTTGATTCTTGGTTCAGCCTTACCTGTGCAACCTTGGACAAATCACTAAAACTCTATGCTGGATCTAGGATTCTGTGAAGTACTTTCTTAATTCTATTTATATATTAAATTTCAGGACTTTTTATTTTTTAATTATGCATGCTGTTTGTTTTTACATCATCGGCATTTCTGAATATATCCCTTCCCCTCTCCACTCCCCAAATGCTCCTTTTCTTATAGCAAAGATTTCAGAGAAAAAAATAATTTTCAAGTCTGTAAAACTGTTTTTTTGATTAAATTCTTTTAATTAATGAAGATATTTGTTATCTCCATCCCATCTCTCCACATTGGGGGGAAAAAAAAACAGAACCTTTGTGTCAAATATGAATTGTCAAACAAAATAAATTCTCCACTTGACCATGTCCAAAAATTTTATGTCTCATTCTTTACCCTGAGGAGTCCATCACTTCGTTGTCTCTGGGATTGTGGTTTGTCTTTGCTTTGATCAGAGTTCTTCAATCTTTCAAAGTTGTTTGTCTTTCCATTGTTATTGTTATTATATAAATTGTTCTCCTAGTTCTGCTCACTTCACTCTGCATCTGTTCATTCAAGTCTTCCCATATTTTTCTGAAACTGTCCCTTTCATCATTTCTTAGAGCATAATAGTATTCATTAAATTTATATAGCATAATTTGTTCAGCCATTCCCCAATTGATGAGCGCCCTTTTACTTTCCAGTTCTTTACCACTACAAAAAGAGCTGCTTAAATATTTTTGTACATATAAAACCCATTCCTTTTTTTATCTCTTTGAGTTAGAGGCCTAATGGTGGTATTTCTGGTTCAAAGGGTATGCATAGTTTCATACATAGCATTGGGGACGTATTTCCAAATTATTTTCCAGAATGACTGGACCAGTTCACAGGTCTACCAACAGTTCATATAAACTACTTGTAGTTGCCATAACCCTCAGTCTACTGTGCCTTTGGGGTTTTCTTTCTTCCCATTTCCATCCACTGGATACAAGTCCATTGTAAGGAAGAAGTTTAAGAAACAAGTAGACAACCATGTTCTTATAGATTGCAGGGAAATTGTGGCTTAGAGTAACAGCGCAAGTCTACTCTTTAAGCTTGTAGATAGTGGTGTGGCAGTCAGTACTTATTGTATTATTTCCAACTAGCCTAAAATATAGTGACAGAGAGAAGCACAGGGACAGAACGGAGGTTACTTCTCTGGTTTGGGTGAAGATGGTTTCTCCTAGCTTTCTCCAATAGATAAAAAATGAAGAGATGAAGTAAATATTTTCATGATTATGTTTTACAAGAAGCAAATCATTTTAAGTTCTTTTGGATATGAATATACATCTATACTTATGCATGGGTTGGGATTACTAATATTATCTTAAGTGATTCCTGATTGATAAATCAAACTTCAGAAGAAGAAAAAAAAGACAACAACCTTGCTTTCTTTTCAACAGCATTGTTGGCTGTGCCAATAAGTGAGAAGTCTTTTTAATTAACTGGATTATGGGACTTTAGAGCTGGAAGCCTTTTGAGAAATCACCAATATCTTATTTTATTTTACTTCTACTCTACAGCCTAGAGAAATGAATTGGCCTGCCCAAGGTCACACAACTGGTAAGATGGGATTAGAACTCAAAATTCCTAACTACCAACCCAGTGTCCTCTTAGACTACTAGTTATATTTGATCACCAAAGAACTTTCAGGCCAAAAATTATATTCAAATAATATATTAATATTATAATTTTATCAGTAGTGATCCAAATTATTTCATACTGTTTAAAAAAAAGGTAAATAGTTAAGCAAGAATAAAAGACAAACTCAGTAGCAGAGTGTTTGATAAACCCAAGAACATTAATTACTTGATGGATAACAAGGTCCTTTCCCATATCTTTTTGAAAATAGATTTTTTAAATTGCTATTTTTGTTTTTATATCACCTAGATTTTTCTGTGTATCTCATTTTTTCTCAATTTGCAGAGAGTAATCCTGTGTAACAAACAAGTTTTTAAAATAAAAAATATGAAAAAGGTTAGAGGGGGGAGTCGTTAATACATTGGAGAAAAAAGGAAACCCTGACATTATATGTAACAGTGTTCTACACCTTTGGATTCAGTTCACTGATTCTGAAAGGGAATGGGGGTGGTGCCTTCCCATATCTCTTTTTGGGGGTCCAACTTGTTCTTTATAATTTTGCAACATTCATTTTCAATGCTTTGTGGTTCTTTCCATTTACACTGTTACAGTAATTGTGTATGTTGTTTTCCTAGCTCTGTTTTCTTCACTTTGCATTTCATATAAGTCTTCCCAAAAATTCCAGCAAAAAATTTAGAGAAGTATCTTACACCATGTACCTCAATAAGTTCCAAACACATACATGCCCTAAATATAAAAGATAATATTATCTTTAAATTGAAAGGAAATGGAAGAAGGTACCTTTGACTACCATGCATGAGGAATTTTTATTCATACTTTTGAAAAAAAATTCCATTTTTGTGAATGAGAATTTAATTTGAATGAAATTGAAAAACTTTTGCATTAACAACAATATTAATACAGCTAGGATAGGAAGAGAAACCATTGACTGGGAAAACATCTTTGCATAGAGAACTGACACAAATATTTAACCTGAGTCATTCCCCAACACATAAATGGTCAAATGATATGAACAAACAGTTTTCATAAAAGGATTGAAAACTATTAATAGCCATATAAAAGATTGTATCAAATTACCAATTATAAGAGAGATTATTATTCATATTAAAACAATTCTGAGATTCCATCTCAGCAAACTGTCAAATATGATAAAATATAAAAATAGTATTGGAGGGACTGTGTGTGGGGGGGAAGATGGGGACATTAATCCCCTACAGCTAATGCTGTAGCTGTGAATTAGCCCCACAGTTCTGGAAAACAATTGGAATTTATGGGGAAAAAAAACTGCTAAAATGACCATATCCTTTGACCAAGAAAAGATCCCATTATTAGGCATATACTCTAAGAACATTAAAGATAAAAAGAGGGTCCCAAATATAACAGAATGTTTGTGTGTGTGTGTGTGTGTGTGTGTGTGTGTGTGTGTGTGTTTGGAAAGGGCCAGAGACAAAGTTGGCGATCACTGATTGAGAAATAATTAAACAAATGCTTGTTCTTGAATGTAATGGACCATAAGGAATGCTGAGTATGAGGAATTCATAGAAATATGGGAAGACTTCTTATGTAGTGATATAGAATGAAGTTAGAAGAAAATAGTATGCAGGATATCTGCAAAAACTATAAATAAAAAAATAACAATGAAATAAAACTAAACTGTGTTATTATAATGACTGACCAGTCTTAGTGCCAGAGAAGAGATGAGGAAATATAGTTCTTTCCTTTCATTGAAAAGGTGGGACACTGGGTGTAGAAAGTTGCATATACTGCCAGAAATAGTTGATGTGTTGGTTTTGCATAACTGTGCCTTGATTTGTTTTGTTTTGTTTTCTTTAGAGAGGCACACTGGGTTAAGGAAAGAGTATGTGCACAAAAGACAGTAGTAAAACTTAAATATTAAAAAGACATATTCATCCTACAAGTAAGGCCAAAGTTGGTACATAATTATCCCCTCAGGTTATTATTAAATCCACTAGATTATCATTTGGTAAATTACCATTTACATTGTATATCAAGTCTATTGATTTATGATTTTGGATTGTAAATTGTACCCTAGTGGGTGTAAAGAGTTAATGTAACTTTCCTTTTTCTTTTTTTTATTCTAAGGGAGCTTATGTTAAATCTAGCTCAATGTAAAGTGGAATTTTTCTAACATATTGAAAAATTGTTTTCATGATTATATGTTTATTAAATGACCAATGCTCTTTTTAAAGCATTGTACCTGGGTGCCTTGTAGCCTTTAAATAATTAAAAACCACAAAGAAAAGGCTTAATTAGAAGACACTTCTACATAGACAATAAGGTAAGACTAGAATTGAATAGGAGGAGAACATGCTGGATTGCCTTTGGGTAACCGTACAGTGCTTTTAATGACCCCAAGCATCATCTTGAAAGAAAGGGGCCTTCTTTATTTAACATGGTATATGTGCACTGGTGCTTGAATGGCTATGGCTCATGGAACACCACAGTCTCAGAAGAATTAACTGTAATAGACACATCACATAACCACAAAGAATTGTGCCTCTTCTGTAGAATCAAATGCATACCATTTCTTAAAGGCCAGATTATCCTTTGTTCTGAGCTTTGAATGTAGAGTTGAAGCTATGGGAAGAGAACTTAGAACTTTCATCATTAGAAGCTTGGAAAGTTCAACAAAAGGTGTAGTTTGAGAGAGTGTGTATGATCATTTCTGATTTTTAAGACATGGTGTTCTTTGGACAAAAGGTGAAATGGCAAAATGACAACTAGTTCAAGGAACAGAGGTATTAAATCAGATGGCATGCTAACGATTAATTGATGATGATAAATGTACTAGAAGCTTCCATCATTCAAAAAGCTTGAAAAAGGAAATTAGATTCTGAATATGCTTTATGTTGTAGACAGTGGCACATAGTTAACTCTCTGTTACCCATTGTTGTGAGTGCAGACAAATCATGACTGAGTAGAATTCCCAGATATCTCTAAATAGCAAGTAGCTTCACAATCTTACTGAATCTTTCATGAGAATGTCTAATGGTAGCAAAATTGTTTGATGTGGATCTTTCCTAAACTCTTCTGTGTCTACTTCTTATGAAAATTATAATAGACTCATTTGGGAAGAGATAGATTGGTAAAGGGCCCAGACAATCCACAAACTAGATAATCATTCTTCGAAAAATCAACTAGTGATAAAGGTTTTTTGTTGTTGTTGTTGTAGTTGTTGGATCCTTTCTCATCTTGAGTGAATTTTTCTTTTCATGAAGGACCACATTATGAATACCCACATGATAATAATTCTCTTTTTAAATAACATATTATCTTAACTCATTAAATGTCTTTACCTCATATTTGGGAACAGTGCATATCATGTAGATCTGCATAGCAGAATAATAGGTCACCTTGTCTCAACTCTATTTAAATTATACATCTTGTGTATAGTGTTCTTAACAAAGGGTTATCTAATTTTCCCCTGAAGATAGAACACTCACTCCTTACTTTTTGAAGTAACCTATTGCACTTTTGGAATAGTTCTAGTTATTAGGAAATATTTCCTTATGTTCAGGAAGAAGTCTGTCTCCCTTTGTTACCACCAACTATTCCTAGTCCCAAGTTCAAGGACCATTCAAAACAAATCTTCCATATTTTCATAATCCATCAAATACTGAAGGTGGTTGTCATGTCCTCCTTAAGTTTCCAGCCTGCCAGACTAAATGTCCCCATTTCTTTCAAAAAATCCTCAAGTGATATGGTTTGTAATCTCTTCCACATTCTATAGGTAGTTGAGGCCAAAAGCAAATAAACTCACACTTCCAAAAGACAGATATACATTTTACTTTGACAGCCAAAGAAAATTAAAATTTTTATATTAGTAACCATTTATCACATGATTTAACTAAGTACAATATTTTAGTAAAGAAAATTGATCAGGACCCATGCAAAACAAAACAAAACAAAAAACCTTTCTAATAACAAAACTTTAGAACATGAGCAAGTTTTTTGTTTTGTTTTGTTTTGAAAAGAAAAAAAAAGATTGAGGAGTAACCATCTGGTGTTACAAGATGGGTTAAGAGCTTTAGTTTGGATTACTGTGTGGCCAATGTTAAGACAAGTTTTTAGACCAGAGCAGAGGGCACCTACCCTCTATTCTTTTTTTTCCCTTATTTATTTAGTATTTTATTTTTCCCCAATTACATGTAAAAGCAATTTTTTAATATTCATTTTTTAAAATTTTGAGTTTCAAGTTCTCTCTCTTCTTCCCTCCCCTCACCCTTCATTAAGAAGGCAAATGATTTGATATAGGTTGTAAACATGCAGTCATACAAAAGATATTTCCATGTTAGTCATGGGAAAGAAAACACAGACCTCCCTTCCCCCCCAAAACACACACACACACACACACACACACACACACACACACACATATACACACATACACACACACTCGAAAACTAAAGTTTAAAAAAATGCTTTGATTTGCATTCATATTCCATCGATTCTTTCTCTGGGGGTAGATAGCATTTTTTATCGTAATTCCTTTGGAATTGTCTTAGATCACCGTTGCTGAGAATAGCTAAGTAATTCACAAATGATTATCATATAGTATTGCTGTTACTGAGTATAATGTTTTCCTGGTTCTGCTCATTTCACTTTGCATCAGTTCATGTAAGTCTTTACAGGTTTTTTTCTGAGAGCATCCTGCTCATCATTTCTTATAATACAATAGTGTTCCATCACAATCCTGTACTACAGTTTGTTCAGACATTTCTCAATTAATGGGTATCCCCTCAATTTTCAATTCTTTGCTACACAAAAAGAGCTACTATGAATATTTTTGTACACATATATACATATATCCATGTACATTTTGTACATACATATTTTCCTTGTGGTTTTTTAATCTCTTTGGCATACAGACCTAGTAGTAGTATTACTGGATCAAAGTGTATACACAGTTTTATACCCCTTTTAGGTATAGTTCCCTGCTTGGATTAGTTTACATTGGTACAATAGTGTCTCAATTTTCCCATGTCCCCTCTAACATTTGTCAGTTTCCTTTTCTGTCATATTACAAACTGATAGGTGTGGGGTGGTACCTCTGAGTTGTTTTAATTTGTATTTCTTTCATTAATTAAAAGTGATTTAGAACATTTTTCATGTGACTATAGATAGTTTTGGTTACTTTGTCTGAAAACTTCCTGTTAATATCCTTTGACATTTTATCAGTTGGGGAATGGATTTTATTTTCATATATTTGACTCAGTTCTCTATATATTTGAGAAATGAGTCCTTTATCAGAGAAACTTGCTGTAAATTTTTTCTCCCCACAGGTATGATTATTAATTGTATTTCCCTCCATTCTGTTCCCCTCCTCCATTTATCCTGCTCTATCCTTTCACCCTGTCCATCTTCAAAAGTGTTTTGTTTCTGACTACTGCTTATCCCAGTCCACCCTTCTTTCTAACAACCTTCTCTCTCCCTTCTCTTATCCCCATTCCTCTCCTGCTTTCCTGTAAGGTAAGGCTGTTACTGTGTACAACGTTCTCCTGGTTCTGCTCACTTCACTCAGCATCAGACCATACAAGTCTTTCTGAAGTCAGCCTGCTCATCATTTCTTATAGCACAATAGTATTCCATTACATTCATATACCACAACTTGTTCAACCATTCCCCAATTGATGGGCATCCTCTCAATTTCCAAATCTTTGCCATTGCGAAAAGAGCTGCTATTTCCCCTCCACTTTAAAAGCTCTTTTGTGTCTCTTTTATGTCAGATAATTTAGCCTATGCCCCTTCTCCTAGTGCATTTTTCTTTTTCACCCCTTAATTTAATTTTTTTAGATAATCATCTCATCATATTCAACTCCTATCCATGCCCTTTGTCTATATATACTCCTTCTAACTGCCCTAGTAATGAGAAATTCTTAGGAGTTACAAGTATCATCTTCCCATGTAGGAATGTAAACAGTTTGACCTTATTGAATCTTTTATGATATCTCTTTCCTGTTTACCTTTTTGTACTTCTCTTGAGTCTCATATTTGAACGTCAGATTTTCTATTCAGCTCTGGTCTTTTGATCAGGAATGCTTGAAAGTCCTCTGTTTCATTGATTGTCCATTTTTTTTTCCCTTTTCTTCTGAAGGATTATACTCATTTTTTTCTGGGTAGGTGATTTTTTAGTTGTAATCTTAAGTCCTTTGCCCTCCAGAATATCATTTTCTAAGCCCTCTGATCCTGCTAAATCTTATGTTATCCTGACTGTGGCTCTGTGATATTTATATTGCTTCTTTGGCTGTTTGCAGTATTTTTTCCTTGACCTGGGAGCTCTGGAATTTGGCTGTAATATTACTGGGAGTTTTCATTCTTGGAATCTCTTTCAGGTGTGATTGGTGGAATCTTTCCATTTCTATTTTAGCTGCTGGTTCTACAATATCAAGGCAGTTTTCCTTGATGGTTTCTTAAAAGATGATGTCAAAGCTCTTTTTTTTTTTTTAGCAACACTGTACTTAAATTGGAATCATCCAGTTGTGCCACATGTATATGAATATTTTGTGTTGAACTGGATGCTGCCTCTATCTAGAATCTTCTTCTTTCCATGAATCCTCATGTTTCATCTTGAATCTTTAGAAGCTGATGATGACCAGTTTACTGGAATCTGTTTTTTGCTTGCCTGGCACAGTGTAGTCTGTCATGACTCCTAGTTCTGGCTCCTCATGAGCTGTGCCATCTTGTACTACTATGCAATGCTTTAATGTTTAAGACAGCGGTAAGGGGGAAACAATCAATTCAGTCACATAGAGAAGCTTTGTATTCTGAAGCACATGTAAACAGTGAAATTTATATGATCTGAAGAGAAACCAGAGTATAACCAAGTATTATTTTTTGGTTGCAAAGTTTACAGACTGTCATTGTGGTCACAAATGTCATAATCGCTGGGATGTAGGTTAATAAAACTTTCCAACTCTGGCATTCTGTCCATCCTTCTAAACATACACACACACACACACACACACACACACACACACACCCCTCCTAAATTGCTTTCCTAAGTATTTGTGTAATTCTTTTACTTAAAGTCATATAGAGTCAGGAATGTCTTTATAAAAGAACCCTTAATATCTAAGTGCTTGGCCTTTACTTCCTGATGATGAGCTTTAAAATTGTTATTGTCCTGACATAATTAGGTGTAACACCTAAAATGCTTTGTGTATGTAGCTATAAAAAAGAAAGTAATGTGATCTAGGACTGACAGTAAAGCTGTATCTCTGAAAAAATCCTATGGAAGGTTGAAATTGAATGTGGTGACTGCAATTATCTAAAAGGAAGTCTATTATTATATGATAAAACTGTCAAAATAATGATTGGGTACTCCCACAAATTGTATAGAAGATCAATAAAACCAATATTACGTCACACTTTGAGAATTTAGGAATTCCACTTTCACCTAATTCATGACACAGGTGTTCACAATATATTTAAGAATCAGATAATTGTAAGATTTTTTTCTCCTGCTTTATTTTCTAATTAACCATTATCTAACCAGTAAGTATTTTTGCTTGAGAAGGTCGAAAACAGTGTTATTAGGAAACTAAGTATGGTATCTGTCTAGTGCATATGCTTGTTCTTTTTCTGGTCTTCCCTGGTCCTCCTTAAGGCTAGTACCTTCTCTCTGGAATTACTTCCTATTTATCCTGTGTATATATATATATATATTGTTTGTACATAATTCTTTGCATGGTGTCTCTCTCTTTAGGCTCTGAAGTCCTTGAGGACAGGGACTGTTTTTTGCCTTTTTTAGTATTCCCAGCACTTAGCATTGCACCTGGCAACACAGTAAGTACTTAATAAATGCTAGTTTGCTGTTGACTGACCAGCTGTCTAACTAGCCTTGGATTTGGTGGTCTTTGATGCCAAATGACCCAGACTAACTGCTATGTGCTAAATGAAACCACTAGGTTCATTCTGGATATAGTTTCAGTCCTGTACTAGGTTTTATTCACTGAATTACCAAATCTCCAATTACTATACTTTTCTTGGTCTGAGTAGATCTTTTGATATAATTGAATAAAGGTTGGACACCTGTTACAAAAGCCTTTAATGTGTTACATGTTTATTATTTTAAATTCATATTTTTATTTTGATAATTTATCTTAAAGTCATAGGACTAAGGAAAACTTGAGGCACCTAATTTAACCTTCCTGGTAGTTTTTTTTTTTGTTTTGTTTTGTTTTGCTTTTGGTTTTTTGGTGAGGCAATTGGGAATAAGTGACTTACCCATAGTCACACAGCTAGTGAGTGTTATATGTCGTGAGGCCAGATTTGAACTCGGGTCCTCCTGACTCCAGGCCAGTGCTCTATCCACTGCGCCACGTAGCTGCCCCTGGTTTTGGTAGTATCTATGTCATCATATTAAAGTCTTCTATTAAAAATGATTTCACGATTGTCTCCCATCACTCCAAACCTGTTCCTGTGTTTAGCAACCTCCTATTGTCTGGAGGTTCCCTTTTAGCTAACGTTAATTCCTCTTAATGAAGTTTATGTCTATTTCTCTTTCTTTTTTAATGTTCCAGTTAGTATTGTTTTCAAGCATATGAAAAATTGCCACCGAAACTATTTACATGCTAATACTTAATCTGATTTTCTCCAGACATACTATTTTACTCTTTAATCATTTTTTGGTGGCTGTCCAATGAAAACTCTTAAGGTTTTTTGGTGACCTATGAACTGAATGGATAGCTCTAATAAGGATCTAATCAAAGTTGGCATCATGTTTCTTATGTTCTTTATTGTACTTTACAAATCCTAACAAATCTTGGTTAATGTTTTCTATGAAATGAAAATAACAGCATTACTTTGGCTGATTGATGGTCCACTATGAACATTTATATTGTTTTCTGTAATAGTCATTCTCTGCTTTAGTCAGCAGTCAATAAGCATTTATTTGTGTTGCCAGTACAGTTTTGTCTCTTATCTACTTCTCCCACTCGTCTACCTCCAAAATACCAGGACCTTCATGATTTGTCTGCATCAAGCATCATTCCGTTGCTTCTGTCCACTGGACTTTATTAGATTTTTCCTAAATTCTTCTCAGAAGTATAATTACCTCTCCAGCAGCCTTATTATGCTTGGTGTCTGTGAGAGGAGGATGGCTCCCAGGGTTAGGATGAGGACATTTCTAGCCATTCTAAATACAAGAAAGCTCATTTGAAAAAAAAAAAACTCTGAGGACTAAGAATTTAAATCTCAGCTACTAGTTTTCATCCTATCCTACTCTTTTTTACATGCTCCATTCCCTGCCATCCCTGTTAACTCAGAAAAGTAATGAACAGGGTTCCATCATCTGGAACAGTGATGAATGCATGGAGCAATCCATCTCTAGTGCCCCTAATTTCATGATGAATTGGTGTTACTGGAGTCAGAAAGATTCATCTTCCTGACTTCAAATCTAGCCTCATACACTTTCTGTGTGAAGCTGGGCAAGTCATTTAATCTTTCTTGCCTCAGTTTCCTCATTTGTAAAATGAGCTGGAGAAGGAAATGGCAAATCACTGCAGTATCTCTGGCCAAGAAAACCCCAAATGGGGTCACAAAGAGTTGGACACAACTAAAATGACTGAGCAACAACAACTAAAAAAACTTGTTTAAAACACATTTTTAATTGCCTATCTAACAGCCATAATTGTGTTGATTTTATAAATGTCTTTCGATGGCAAGATGTTAGTGGAACGTATCTGTTGATTCCTTCTTATTTTAAAATAATCATTATCATCATTCAGTAAATATATGTTTTGTTTCTACCTTGTATAAGACAGTGAGAATTACAAAAGTCAATTAGTATGGCCCAGTTTTCATGGAACCTGCAATCTAGCAACCGAGATAAAATAGAGACAAATCACTAACTATAAAACCACAACAAGAGATACAAAGTATCATAGGAATTCCGATGTAGTAGAGATTGCTCATGCTTATGGAGGCGTCTGGGGAAGACTTCAGGGAAGGCATCATGCTTAGGCTGGGCTTTAAAGAATGATTCAGATTTGAACAGCAGAATTAAATAGGAAGGGCATGGTAGGTAGAAGAGACTCTGTGGGCAAAGGTATGGAGGCGTACCAGAATGGTTTTTTTCCTTGCTTCTTGTCCCTATCATAAAAAAGTAAATCAGATCAGTCTGATAACATCAGTCTGATGTTTTTTAGATTTCTTTCTGCAGTATTCCAAGTATAGAAGTCAATATAAAAGTTTATTTTTTCCCCATGTCACTCTTATTCTCTTTTTCAGGGTTTGCACTATTTTGACCCACTTTCAGGGGTTATTGTTGACAATTATGTTGCTTCAGGCATTCTTCTCTCGTGAGTTATCAAATACAAATGAATTTGTAATGACTTTAGCCTTCCTAATCAAGGACTTTAGGAGGCATGATATCAAACTCATTTGTTTGGGCACCACAGGGTTTGGTGAGCTGGTCAATTCAGTTTATTTGATTATAATAATAGCTAGCTAAAGTTAATGTGATATAATGTAATCATTTAATATTTTATCTATTCCCAATTACATGTACAAATAATTTTTAACATTCTTTTTTTTTTAAGTTTTGAGTTCTAGTTTATTTTCCTAGCCTCCCTCCTCTGAGACAGTAAGCAATCTGATATAGGTTTTGCATGTGCAATCATGTAAAACATTTCCATATTACTCATTTTGTTCAAGAATACTCAAACCAAAAAAAAAGAAAAAGTGAAAAAATAGTCTACTTTGGTCTGTATTAAGACTTTAGTTCTTTCTCTGGGGGTGGAGAGCATTTTCCATCATGAGTCCTTTGGGATTGTCTTGGATCATTGTATTGCTGAGATTAGCTAAGTCATTTACAGGTGTTCATCATACAGTATTGCTGTTACTAAGTACAATGTTCTCCTGGTTCTGCTCACTTCACTTTGTTTCAGTTCATGTAAGTCTTTCCAGGTTTTTCTGAAATCATCCTGCTTGTTATTTCTTAAAGCACAATAATATTCCAGTATTGTCATATACCACAACTTATTCAGCCATTCTCTAATTGATGGGCATCCTTTCAACTTCCAATTCTTAGCCACCACAAAAGCACTGCTAGTATAATAATAATAGTAGCTAAGATTTGCAAAGCACTTTGTATAAATTATCTCATTTGATCCTCACAATGACCTTGTGAGGTAGGTGCTTTTTTTTTTTTTCCATTTTGCAGATGAGGAAACTGAGGTTAAGGGACTTGCCCAAGGTCCCTTAGCTAGTAAATATCTGAGGCAAGATTTGAACTTCCCATTCTATATCAACTGTGCCACCTGTCTGCCATTTGAGTAGTCTTTTGGCAATTCTCTCCTCTTCAGCGTGGTGTTCTGCATTTCCTTCCTGACCAAGACAGAAGAATTTTATACTAATAGGGGCCTAAGAATCATCACAGGGTACACAGAAATGTAATAACTTAGAAGAGCAGGGCAACCATTCAGCTAGGGCATGCCTAGATGGAACAGTGCTTTATGAAATGCTCCTGGGTACTTTTTCTTACCCTGATGCTAGACATCTACTCCTCAAGTTTTTTGAAATACAAATGACAGATTTGGAAAGAAATGAAGTGGAAACATTTTTGAAATTTTATGTCTGGTTAATTTTCCTTTATTATTTAATGAGGAGTCATGTTTTCTTTTACCCTCTTGTGTATGCTGTACTAAAACAATGTACAATTGTGTTCCTCGCTCTGGATTTTCAGGTTTTCTCCCTTGGCTATTTCTTTGTACTCTTGCATAGTAACCTGGCATAGTGTTATATCACAATCATTTTTATTTCAATTCTTGAAGTAATTCTTTGTTTGGCAAAGTTGGGTTTTTGTCTTTCCTTCCCATCTTTCTTTTTTCCTTTATAATAGTTTTCTTGTGCTAGGGCACTTAAAGCGATTACTCTAAGTAATACCCCACTCAGTTGGTAACTCATTTTTAGACTTTGAACACTTTTATTTAAGTGGTAAAATGACTAAATGATGTTCAGTATGTTTAACAACCTCTGCCAACAGATGGCACTGGCAACCTGTTGTTTGAAACAGATTGTGAGAATCAAGAGTATGCATTTGTGCACCCGAAGCAGGGTTCGAGAATTGCACCCCCTTTGTTTAACTACAGGCTTTGTCCCTTTACTGTAATCCAGGTGATGACATCATAAAGTATATATCAGTGTGCTCGGGGGAGCAGAATTTTCTAGAATTAAAACTATATGCATTAACAAATGTAATATTGATGTGTCCCTCATTGTATGTACTTCACTCTGTGTTGCTTCCTTGGAAGCTCCCTACCTTGCCTACCCGTATTACATATGTTATTGATTTATATAACTGAAAACTTGACCAATTGTATTGCCCTTTCAGTAGTCTCTCAAACCTAAAAAAATAAAAACTCCATGGACCTTGTATAATGTAGAGCTTTTAATTTATTTTTTTGCCTTCTACCCAAAAACTACCTTGTATTTATTTTGTCTAGGTTTCTATATGTATATGTTGTTTCACTGATAGAATGTATGCTTCTGGAGGGTAGGAATTATTTCTTTATTGTTTCTGTACTCCCAATAAGGTGATTGGCACTTAGTACTTGTTGGTTAATAGAGCGATTACCTAGTTGTGAGCTGGGGAGATTTATGGAAACATAATAAATTATTTTAGTGCAGTAGATGCAAAAGGAGGGAGAAAGAAAATATGGTCCCTTGTTAAATACAAAAGGAAAACCAACTAGCCATATAATTTTAAAAATATTTCCATGTAATTCCTCTATGAACCAAAAAAAAAAAAAAAAAAAAGGTGTGTTGAGCAATTGGCCAGCTCCTGATCACCTTGTGCCTACTAGGTGGAAGAGATCTGCAGGGAGGAGACCACTGACAAAATGTGTGGTACGATTTTTGCAATGATAGTGAAACTTGTGATATTCTTTGGCATGGAGTGATTACTTGCCCTCTTGATTGGTTGTAGGAAGCCATATTTGTTACTAGAGATACAAGCGAAAACAAGACAGGGAAAACTGACAAGTTAAAAAAAGTGAATTTTCTTTTTAAATTTATTTTCAGGTTATTTTTTCATCGTACGTAGATCAATATGTTTAACCAACCTTCCTTCCTTCCTTTTTTCCTTTCTTCCTCTCTCCATCCCTTCTTCCCTTCCTACTTCTCTTCCTTTCTTCCTTTTACTTCCCCCTAGTCCTGGAAGAAGAGTCAAAAGATCTGATTCTACCCCTTTCAGTTCCTTAGTTTCTCCATCTATAAAATGGGCTCATATAATTGCCCAACCAGCATATAGAGGTAGGATCAAAAGTGA